>NW_004524892.1:1334390-1335669 GCF_000260255.1 Octodon degus | reverse complement strand
TAGGTTGTTAACCATCCAGAAGAAAAGCTTATTGTTATTATCAAACGATTTAGGCTATTAAGCTTAACCTCACTATCTCACTGCATTTCAAACATCATAGGCATAAAAAGGAACGGGTATTTTTCATCAAGTATTGATATGTTGAAATTTAAGTCCCTACATAATATGATAATAAAATATTTGAAAATTAGATTATATTTTAAAAAAAGGATAAAGTATTATATACGTCTCATGTTTGCACATAAGTCCAAAAATCTCACCATATACAACCCTGAAGCAGGACAGTCCAACAATATTCCTTTTCCTGTCTCTTGCTTTCATTCACCACCCCCTATTTCTTGAACATCCACCTACTGGAGAGACATCATAGCAGCAACTGGCATGTCATGACAAGCAGCCATATTCAGAATACCAGAATGTCAGACACTACAAGCATGAAACTACAATTACAAATTACCATCTGCACTGCAGTAGCTTAGTTCACATGTATCAGTATATATAGTTAGTCAGGGTGGGAATCTTTCCAATTAACTGCTAGATTAAAAGATCTTCTGAATATTCTCAGGATCATTGCCTTGCTCATCTTTTACTTATAACTGCATGGCTTAACATTGCCATGTTTCCTAGCTCTTCTCCTTTCCCTTTCTTGATTAGTTAGTCCTTGAGATCTTGCTTTCCATTTACTTTTATTATATCTTTCTATTTGTATTTCTTCTTTGGAGTACTTATACTAGGGAGACTATACGATATTTACACATGTGTGCCTAGTTTATTTAACTTATAAGTATATGTTCAAGTGGCATCCACTTCAATATAAAGGCTTGCAGTTTATCATTCTTAATAGCTGAATAATACTCAATTGTGTAAAAATACCACAACTTTCTCAACCATTCCTCAGGTGATGGGTATCTTGGTTGTTTCCAAGATTTGGCTATCACAAATTGTGCTGCTGTAATCATAGGCACACATATATCACTATGATATGATGTTTTCAGATCCTCTGGGAAAATTCACAGTAAAAGAATAGCTGGTTTAAAGGGGATTTCCAGACCAACTTTTCTAAGGAGTCTCCATACTGATTTCCGTAATGGTTGCACCAGTCTACACTGCACCAGCAGTGGAGAAGGGTTCCTTTTTCCCCACAGCCTCTCCAACGTTTGTTGTTGGGTGATTTCTTTATGATAGCCATTCTTTCTGGGATGAGATGATATCTCAATGTGGTTTTAATTTGCATTTCATGAATGGCTAGAGATGTGGAGCATTTTTTCATATATTTATT
>NW_004524892.1:1327609-1328408 GCF_000260255.1 Octodon degus | reverse complement strand
TCTATTTCTTTCCTGTATTGCTCATTCAGGGAATCCATCGTTTTTCTAATCTCCTCTATTTTTTTATCAATATCTTCTTTTGAAGCAGTTAGAAATTCCTTTACAGCAGTGTTTTTTTCAGATTGTATTTCCTCCCTCTGTTTGTGTAGTTGCTTCTTTACTTCATCTGCTATGAGTTCTGAGAGTTCTTTTTTTTATTTCAGAAAAGAATTGCGCTCTGATTTCCTCTATATCTCTCTGCTGTTGCTTATTTACTATCGACGCTATTAACTCATGCATTTGAGCCGAGCTAGTGTCCTCTGCACTTGTTCTGGGTGGGCACTGGGTTTCTTTTATATGTTTCTGCTTTTGATTCTTTAGTGCAGATGTTATTAATTCAGGGATTTCTTTTATTATTTCCAATCTAAGGCCTTCTATATCTTTCTGCAGCTGTTTCTTTATTTCTGAAGCCGTTGATTTATTGCTTTCAGCTGTGTAATTTCCAGTTTTTTCTGTGTTAGTGTCCTCTGGACTTGTTACGGGTGGGCTTGGGTTCTGAGGTTGCATTTTGTTTCTTCTCGTCATTTTGTGTAGCTCTGTCTTGTGTCCTTTGTTGTAGATCTTTGCTGTAGTTGTATCTTTCGCATGTACTGAAGTTCAGGTGCAGCTCTACAAAGTTTGGACTTATCCAGCTGCGTCTGGCTTGGGTCTGGCTGCTCTGCGCAGCTCCTTCCCGCTGCTTCCCTTGAGGGTGAACCTGTTGTGCCCTTGTGGCAAGATGTTCTGCTCCTGTGCTAGCTGGTTGGATCTATCCTCTACA
>NW_004524892.1:1298415-1326902 GCF_000260255.1 Octodon degus | reverse complement strand
CTTCTTCTTCTTCTTCTTCTTCTTCTTCTTCTTCTTCTTCTTGTATTTTAGTACAGGGTTTACAGGGTCTCACTACATAGATCGGACTCGTGGTGATCAGGCTATGTTCAGTTTCCTAAGATCTGCGGTTACAGGCACAAGCCACCACACCCAGTCTCAATCTCCATATCAGCACACTTGGGGGGTGGGGCTGGGGCAGCATGCTGTGGATCAAATTCCAGCCACTGTGTCTGCCTAAGCAGGTGCTTTAATTCACTGAGCTATTTGGCAAGTCCTTGTAATTGGCTGACTTCTTGATGTTAGCCATTCTTTCTGAAGTGAGATGAAATAGGTGTTGTTTTAAATTGCATTTCTCTAATGACCAATGATGTTGAACATTTTTTCATATATTAACTTGCCATTTGTATTTCTTCCTCTGAACAGTGTATATTCATCTCAGATGCCCATTTCTGGATTGGGTCTTTGAAATCGGGGCACCTGATTTTTAAGAAATTCTTTACATGTTCTAGGTAGAAGGCCTTTGTTGGAGGGACAGTTGAATATAATTTTTTCCCAGTTTCTGGGTTTTATTTTTACTCTGTTGAATATTTTCTTTGAAGTGATAAAGCTTTACAAAAAGATGAGATCTCAGTTGTTGACTCTTTGAAGTATTTCCTGTGCAGTTTGGTTTTTGCTCATGAACTCTACATACCCATATGTATTTAAGATTTCTACTTACTTTTTCCTCAAGAAGATTTAGTGTTTTTGTTTCAATATTTAAATCTTTGATCAATTTTGACTGTAGTTTTGTGTGTGGTGATAGGCATGAGAGCAGTTTTAGCCTTCTACATGTGGAAAACCTGTTTTTCCAGCACCATTTATTGTATTTTATTATTTTATTTATTTATTTATTTACAGTTTAGTGTTTTTTTCTATAAGTTTATTGAGAAACAAATAACAATGAGACAGTTTCAAACCAAACTGGTAGGACAGTTTCAATAATTAACACATTGCATACATTCTTCCTAGTTGTTAATTGCTGTACAAGATGCAGACATGATATCCTACTTACAAATAGCATTAGAACAAATCCCTCTATTCATTAAGAGAATGTAACTGTATATCGATCCTAGCCATTTGAATACACAGACATAAATGGACATTCATCTGTATCCCCTTTTTGTTGTTAAGTTACGTTATTTGAATATTATAGGTGTGTAAACTCAGCAAAATATTTTAAAAGAGTCCAGTAGCCCATAATAGTATTGGGTCTTCTGCTTGACTGGCAATGTCAGAAATTTTTGACCTGAGTCACCTACAGCTCAATATAACAGCATGGCTTTACTTCTTATATTTCTTTTTTATACTTTTCTGCTGGATGGTTAAGAACAAGGTAAGGCAGGACCTATGCAACAAGAGTTATAGCTTTTGGGTCTGATAAGGTCAGTGAAATCCCCTCAGGATTTATCTTGAGATCCTGTACCTCAGATTGTAGAACTTTTGTCAGTGTCAGCCATGTGGATGAGTCACGGCCATTGCTTGGCCAGTGTGCTCTCTGTGAAAGCTTGAGAGAATGGATTCTCTCCATGGGACTCTCCTTAGGCACACTCTACATAATCCAGCACCATTTATTAAAGAATGTGTCTTTCTTTGAGTGAGCATGTTTGGATCCTTTATCAAAGATAAGTTAGCTGAGTGTGTTTGCAGTTCTATCTGCATTTTCTGATCTGTTCAATTGATTCACGGCACTGTCTTTATCCGAGTACCATGTTGATTTTATCGCAGAGGATTTACATTATAATTTTATGTCAGGGACTGTGATAGGTTTGCCTTTCCTTTGTTTCCCAGGATAGCTTCTGATATTCTCAGTCTCTTCTCATTCCAAATGAATTTGAGGAAAGTTTTCTCTAGTCTGTGAGGTATACTAATGGTATTTTAATACAGAATGCATTGGATCTGTATAACAATTTTGGGAGTACAGCCATTTTCACAATGTTGCATCTTCCAATCCAGAAGCATGGAATATCTTTCTTTTTTCTTGAGTCCTCCTCAATCTCTTTTCTCAGAGTATTGTAGTTTTTGCTGTATACATCTTTTGTTTACTTTGTGAGATTGATTTGAAAGTATTTCATTGTGTTGGATGTTATTCTCAACCTGGTTCTTGACTCACCATCAGTAACATCAATATACTTTCCCTGGAAAGAATAACAACTGACTATACTAGGGACCTCTAAATTCCCAGAGGGAAGATGGTTCTTACAAGATGGGGAAGAAATGCTTATGAAGCCTGTCATAAGGCAGATTTTAGCTTAATTACATGACAGATGCCATTGAGGTCCCCAGGGTGTGTGTGTGACATGGTCCTTAGAACGTACTGGTACTAAATACATAAAAGGTTACTAAAGGCTTTCTTATGCAGAAAAGATAAGAAAAAGAAATCAGGCAGTAAGGAAACAACCTTAAGGAATCATGTGTAAAATGTCTGTTGGTTATAGTACATTATTTAACCAACTGGGTTGAGGCCATCTTGTTGCCCAGAACTATGGCTAGCAATGTTGCAATGTATGATTGGAAACAATGATTGCCCAATTTGGGTTAATTGAAAGCATAGATTCAGACAGTGGAAGCCATTTTACTGCTAATATCATCTGAAGACTTATGAAGTCGCTAGATATCATGTGGGAATTAGATACCACATGGCATCTTTCATCCTTTGGCAAAGTAGAAAGAATGAATCAGACTCTAAAGGGACATTACCTAAACTCATACTGGAAAGTAAATTGCCCTAAACAAAATACCTTTCCACAACACTCTCATGATTTAAATCTGCCCCTCTGAAATATATTTGTCTGGCCCCTTTTGAGGTGCTCTATTGTTACATTTGAAACAAAAGTTATTCTTTGTCATGGAAGTATTTCGCTTCTCCATCAAACTTGAAAGAGAGTTTTGCAGGGTATAGCAGTCTGGGCTGGAATTTGTTTTCATGGAGGACCTGAAGTACTCTGATCCATGCTTTTTTTTTTAACTTCATGGTTTGTGAAGAGAAGCTGGCCATAATTCTGATGGGCTTTCCTATAAATGTGATCTGCTTCTTTTCTCTAGCGGCTTTCAGTATATTATTTTTTGTGCTAGGTTTCTGGGATCTTGACTATTATATGTCTCAGTGTGTTTTTAAATGGGATGTTGAATTATTTTTTCTGCATCCTAGTTGTTTTTAAGAGATCTTTTCTTACATTTTAACTAGCTGCAACAGTGTCTTCAAGATCTGAAACTCTATCTTCACTTCCATTCAAACGGCTTTGCCAGCTTGTGATTGAGATTTTAATTTCCTATATATCTCTTTGAATCTGCTTCCTGCATTATATTTCTTTCTTAAGTTGCTCATTCAAGGATTCCGTCATTTCTCTGTTCTCTTTCATTTTTTTATCAGTGTCTTTTTAGAAGAACTTAGTAATTCTTTCATTATACTTATCATTTCTTTTTTTTTTTACTTCAGTGATTATTTCTGATCTGACTTCCTCTATACATTTGTGCAGTTGTTTCTTTACTTCAGACACTATTAATTCAGATATTTCAGCTGTGTAATTCCCAATTTACTCCATGCTACTGTCTTCTGCATTTGTTCTGTGTGGTCTCAGGGTCTGAGCCTGTATCTTGCTCCTTCTCTTTGTCGTTTTGTATAGCACTGTACTCTGATCTTTGGTGTAGAGCTTTGGTACAGTTATAATGTCAGCACCTACCAAAATTTTTACCCAAGAGATATTATATGGTTAAGGCAGTTATAGTTTTGTATTTACAGATTTGTAATTAAGAACACAAATAATGGGTAGTAATATGTAGCAGTTGACTAACTTGTGTAACTAATGGGCTTGCATTTTAGACAGTAAGAGCAAACATTATGTCTGTATAGATAAGCAGATGTTAAACTGGGAATTTGTGTTTAAGTTAGCTCCCCTAAATTCTGTCTGATCACCTTGCCTTGATGTACCTGGGGTCTTCCAGGCAGACTAATTCACCTAGTTATCTGTTTCTCCCTCTGTAGATCAAAAGAGAGAGAGGACACTCTCATAGATCTGGGTATAGCAAACTGTCTGTTTACTGTGTCCAGATCTGCCAAGCTTGAACTCATCTTCTTGCTGCAGCCCATGGAATTGAACCCACTATGCCCCACTGGCAAGATGTTCTGATCCTGGATTAGCTGGGTTATACTGGCCCCTTGCCTCTCTGCATAGATTTCAGCTGCAGAGTTTCACACCAGGCCTGTCTGATGGAGGAGGTTCCTGTGAAGGTGGGGATGGTCTGACACACACACACACCAGACCTGAGCTAAGGCTGGAGGGGATCCAGTGGGCTTGGTGAAGTGGAAGGTCTCTCACATATGCTGGGCCTGGGCTGGGGCTAGAGCATTCCAGCAGGCACGTTGAAATGGAAGGTCTCACACATGCACTGGGCCTGGGCTAGGTCTGCATTTGAAACAAAAGATAAATGCCTTAAAAACTACTCATCTTCTCCTTTACTCTGTTCTTGTAGACAACAAATATTCTACCTCTCAAATTCCTAGTACATGAGGCCAGGGAGATGGGTCAATAGAATAAGCGCTTCCCTGATAAGCACAAGGCCTGAGTTCAATCCCTGGTTCCGAAAAAAAATCCTAGTACACCCCCACCAGCCCAGTGATTACATCTTGATTAAGATGTGGAAAGTAGAATCACTCAACCACCTCAGGAAGTTTGCTACCAGGTGCTGTTTAAAACAAAGACTTCCATCCATATGGCTGAGAAGATTGGAATCACTGCACTCACGTCAAAAGGCACTCTATTCTGACCTAAAGCAAAATGGATGGCAGTTCTGTTGTAGGCAGTTGAGTCAGATAGAAATATTATGGCCAATCAGACAGGGCTAAGCCCTCAAGGAGATAAGGTGATTTTCCAAATTTGGAAGAGAGAGACACTCCTTCTATGGGACAGAATTCAAGACAAAAGAGTAAACAAATGCAACCATGTACTTCCCTAGGGATGGGCAGCAGGGATTGATATTCACTATAGGTATCAGTCACCTTAAAAGAGCCCAAATGAGTCACTAACCCAAACCTCAACAGGAAGAGACCCTGTCCCATATTCATGCCCACTTGCTATTTGACTGGATTCCTCATTTGTTCCTGGATTTAATCAATTTTAACTGAACAATGGTGTTTGCAATCTCATTTGTTGACCATAGTTTTGTCCCACCTCATGCCCACCTAAATGAGTTCCCATGATCTTCACCTGAGACCTGCCTCACCAAAAGATTTTGCTCTATAAAAATCTCTGGAAGAGAGAGCTTCCTGGAGCAACCTGCTTGGGATCCCCTTCTGTCCCTCTCTTGGACAGGAACTTGCTTTCCCCCAATAAATATATTCTGCTCTTAATCTCCATTGTTACTAAAATTCATTCTTCAGTTTTAGAGAGCATAAATTCAGCCCAGGTACCTTTCAGGTTTGATGTTTCAATCCCCTATATTACTTGCAGGTTCCAGTGATACCAAAATAATCTTTAAAAGATGATAATGGGGCTTTTGCTTTTAAATGGGATGGCCCACAATATTTTCACTATTAATGTTGCTGAGGTTACCACTCCTGTATCAGGCTGGATGCGTGTCTTGTCCTTTCCTGTGGAAACTTACACAACCAGTCACAGGTCTCTGGACATGATAAATATCTGTGCCCCCTGAACAAAGGGAGATACAAATATAGTTCTTTAAAAGGTTGCTATAGGCTAGGGATGCAGCTCAGTGGCACAAAGTATGCCTGGCAAGCACAAGGTCATGAGTTCAATTCCTGGTACCAAAAGAGGTCCCGGTAATGATTAGGGTGATATTTGGTGGCATATTCAACATTAGGGGTAGATTTATAAACCTACCAACTTCAAATTTTATCAGAGCCTTGAATGAAAAAAAATAATATGCGGGAATCCTTTCTCCAGCTGCCAGTTCTTTGAATGTAATCTTCTACCTTTGGTTATTGATAATCTCCAAGCTAAGAACCAAGAGCCTGGAGTTAGAATTTATAGATTGGGAATAGAAGTCTCAGGATTTGATCCAATCAGTATCTTTGTTTTAAAGCTAATTAAAAACGATCCTATCACAATGTCTTCTCTCAGTGTAATGACTGTGGCCCTAGATCTTATGTCTAGCAAATAAAACATCCTGTTAATGTTACTGTAGTAGCAGTTAAGGACCTGCAACAAACAGTGGCAATGAAGACTGCATTCAGGGAGATAAATGTCTGGCAGGAATGGGTGAAATATTCTGCCCACATTCTAAATAAAATTAGTTATGAATACACATCAGGTTGGCCAGATGCTCAGGTAGTCCCATTTCCATTAGGATGGACTTCCAACCCTTATGGGATGAAATGTGTAATAGTCTTTCAAGACCACATAGCCTGAAGCAATGCATCCTTTTAGACCTTGTCCCTGATAAATGGCACTGACTGTGGCTCAAACATATGTCTGGTAGTATTGGGAGTGATGACTAGTTGAAACTTTACCAGTCAACTGGAGTGGAACCTGCACTTTGGTTCAACTGGTCATCCTTTTCACTCTGGCCTTTAGACATCCTAATTCACTCCAAAATCTATATTGTACCAAAAAGGAAATTTTTGTCCGGAAGGGAGTTTCTTGATCCTCACTTTTTTTTTTTGGCAGAACCAGGGATTGAACTCAGGCCCATCCACTTGCCAGGGAACTGCTTATTCCACTGAGCCATCTCCCTGGCCCCTGAGCCATAGCCCTGGCCCCCCTTACATTTATATCAATTATATCAGTGTTTCTAGGGGAGTCTGCAATGAATTTCAGGCTAGAAATCATATAGCTATGGTATTCAAATCAGTATTATTCTGGTGGTCCATGATCAACAAAAATGTAGATTGGATAAACTACATTTACTTTAACCAATACAGGCCTGTTTACTTTTCTAGAGATACTATCAAGGAAATAATAGAACAATTAGGCCCTACCAGTAAAGTGGACTTGAAAAATAGTCTGGCTTTAGACAAGATATTAGTCAAAAAGAGGACATAAGTGTGATGGTGGGCTGCCAATGCTGTTCTTTGATTCCTAATACTAAAGCTCTGGGGCTGGTGAGATGGCTCAGTGGTCTAAAGCACCTACTTAGAACAAGCTTAGCAAAGCACAAGGGACCATGGTTCAACCCCCCAGCACCACATGCCAGCCAGCCCTGCTCCCTGGTGGGCTGAGCTGGACACACACACACACACACACACACACACACACACACACACACACAAATAAATAAATATTTTTAAAAAATTAAAAAAAATTAAAGCTGTGGATGGTACCATACACATGGTTCTATAAAGTTTGACAACCATGTCTAATTAGTTAACAGAAAACTCAGGAATAGATGATAGTTTCTCTAACATGATGGAATAATTGTTTGGAAAATGGAAGGACATAATCTTTACTTCTCCTTTTATGTTTGGGGTAATGACTCTAATAAGATGTTGTGTCATTTCCTGTATAAGGGAATTAATGCAGTGACTGATTTTACTAAACAACCCCCAGTTACCTCCCAAAACAAGCTGCTCTTTTTAGAAGTCTCAGAATCAGACCATGAGAGTCAATGGATGTTAGTAGTTTGACAAAAACAACAAAAGTCTATAATACAGAAGAGGAAAATGTGGAAAAATGTATTCTTTTTGTCAAAGGAAATAGTAAAACAACTCACTTTATAAGAATCACTAGTTTTGCAGTACTAGCTCAGGGCCCAGTGAGTGTGTGGGAGAGCTTCCTGCTACCCTGTGCCCACAGGACCTGCTGGTCCCAGCTCAGGAGCACCGCAGGTGAGACCCTCTTCCACCCCCTTGGGAACATCCTAACACTCCGCAGCACCACCCCCATTCCTCCCGCCATGTGAGAATTTCTGCCGTGTTCTGGGGACCCCCAGATCCAGTACTAGCCCAGGTCCGGTAAGTGTGTGGGAGAGCTTCCTCTCCCCCCTACTCCAACTTATCCCCTCCAGACTCAGCTCAGGCCTGTCATACAGTTGCAATCCCTACAGAAAGTGTAGGGGACAAAGCCACCCAGCTAGTCCAGTAGCAGAACATCTTGCCAGAGGGGCAAAACAGGATCACTCCCAAGGGCAGCAACAGGAAGGAGCTGAGTATAGTAGCCAGACCCAAGCCAGGCACAGTGGGATAAATCCAAACTTTGTAGATCTGCACCTGAATTTCAGTAGGTGCTAAGGTTATAACTGCACCAAAGTGCTAAAACAAAGTTCGGAAGACAGTGCTATACAAAATGCCAATGAGAAGGAGCAAAATGCAATCTCAGACCCCAAGCCCACCCATAACAAGTGTAGAGGACACTAACAAAGAATCACTATTTTTGTAAAATATGTTCATGGTTGTTTCACCATTCTTCAAAAAGCTGAAAGAAAAGGCTACATGACCATCTGCCATAAAACTTCATAATGTAGGACTTTTGGTATCACAAAACTTGCTTTGCCTAACAACAATGACCTCATTAAATTAGCCAATTGAGTTAGATTCTGAGGTCATACTTCACCAATGGAGAGGGTCACAGTGCATAGAGGATAGAATGCAGGTGAACTGCTTGTTCAGCACTCTTGCTTTGTCTGGTTGCACACCCTTTTGCAGAAGTAAGGTTTGCCTTGCTGAGAGATTTCAAAAATTTGTATTCTTTTGTTGTTTGGAACATCAGAGAATTTGACCTCAACAGAACTATAGGATGGAGAGATGAGAGGAGTGTATAAGTGCTCAGAGAAATGAGGCATATTTCAGTTGGAAACTGGTGAACTTTTATGTGTTTTGGGTAGTGCAATTATTTTGAATTCATGAATCTTTAGTCTTAAATCTTGTCTACTGTGTGGGAGAGGACTTTCCACACAGCGAGATAATGAACTATTCATATGGGATATACCAAAAGGGTGGCCTATTGTGGGTGAAAGGGAACAATTTGCAAGTAAAAAGGAAATGGGCAGAACCATTTGCAGCTGAGAGGGAGTTGTGCAGTTTTGCTATTTTGGGAGAATAGAAAATATACACAAGCCAGGCTTGTCATCTGAAGCTGTAACTTTTGTTTAAAATACAGTGGAATCTCAGCTCCCCAATTCTGGTCATGAATCAAATTGGTTATTGTGCTCTGCTGGCCCTGCCCCCAGGGCACGCTGAGATGACAATTGAGAATGGGTGTGGTGGCAAGCATCTGTAATCCCAGCTCTTGGAAGGCTATAACCAGGCAGATCACTATGAGTCTGATCTAGTAGTGAGACCCTGAACACCTTGTAGACCCTTCCCTAAAATATAAAAACAAAACAAAACAAATTGATTGTTGTTTTGGTTTGTGTGTAGCTGTCCCCCCAAAGCCTCATGCAGTCATTAGAGTATGGTTCTAGAGTTTGTGCTCTAGATTAATTCATGATCCAAGGCTGGGATTATTGGTTTGAGTACTGCTGAGATTATGAGTGTGAGTGCTACACTCAGCCTTGGGCAGATAGCCTGAAGGCAATATAAGGAGGAGAGAGACTTGCTCTCTTTTGAGATTGTTGCTGCTACTTCTCTCTTTGCTCTTGCTCTTTGCTGCTGCCAGGAACAGATTCTTTCTGCTATGTGACACTCTGCCTTGGAGCCAGCTGAGTATGGACTGAAATCTCCAGTAACTGTGAACTAAACTTTTCCTTCCTTCATTTTGGGTGTTGGGTATTTGTTCCAGCAAGGAGAGAACTATAACTGAGACAGTTGTGAACCAAATCAATTTTGCCCATAAAGTTCAAAGTAAATAAGCTTAATGCATGTTGAAACATATGTATATTTTAATCACAAAAATGAAAACAAAGTTTAGCATAGTATAGTACAATACAGTGCCATATAGTGTGAAGAAAGATAACATGAACCTTTCTTGAGGTGAATTGTGATGTACAGGTTAATTAGGTGGGAGTGGATAAGGTTGTTGCTGGACAGATATTTCTCCTCCACAGGGATATCAGAAGAATCTCCTTCAAAGGTTTCCTCCCTTTTTTGGCTCTTAGCTGAAGGATCAATTGTGATGAAAAATCTGTCTAATATCACTTGTTTTTCCCTGTGGGCTGCATAATTCTCTGGAAACCACATTCCTCTTCCTCAGACTCAATACTGTTCATTTCACTTATGTTGGAGTGATTATTAGCAAAGCAATCCTAGCACTTATTTCATTTTTCCATAATGGATTTCATCAGATTGCTGAGATAGGAGACTAGGGTGTCGCAAAACTGGCTTCAGAAGTAGGAGTGAACTGTTAATTAAACAGTTCCAAAACATGTAAACAGAATGGTTCCCAAAGCCCTGCACGTGGACTTCTCATGATAACTGAATGGACTTTCAATAGAATGGCCTGAACTGACATCAGCTTGAGGTGTAGGACCCCAACATTGCCTTTAAGACCTGTATGTAAAAGCCTAATGGAGCTCCTCACAATTTGGACAGTGTCAAAAGATACAAACACCATGATCTTGCTGTGGTGGCTTTCTTTACAATACTGCAACCTGGGCCGGGAGATGGCTCAGTTGAATTGATACAGGGAGAAAAACTGGTCTCGGGTGGGTGACCTCCAAACAATATAGGGAATCTCCAAATGACATGGAGAAAAACCATCTCTGGACCTGACTGCAAGAGTTCGTGTTCTCTGAAACTTAAGAATGAATTTTAGGAACAAATGGAAGTTATGATCAGAATATATTTATTGAGAGAAAGAAACCTCCTGTCCCAAGAAAAGGACAGGAGGTGGAGGTGGGCGAGCAGGTAGTTCCCCCTGGGAAGTTGTCTCTTGCAGGGAGTTTTATAGAGGAAAACCATGTGGTAAGGCGGGTCTAAGGTGGTGGAGAAGACATGGGAACTTACTTAGTTGGGCATGAGGTGAGACAAAACTATGGTCAACCAATGAGATTACAAGCACCATTGCTCAGGTAAAATTGATTAAATCCAGTATCAAATGGGCAAGCAAGTTACATAGCAAGCGGGCACGGATATGGAATCCTGTTGGTAATTGGGCTAGTGACTCATTTGTGTTCTTTCAAATTGATTGATACTATTTAGGACATCAATCCCTAATGCCCATCCCTAGGCAAGCATGTAGCTGTGCTTCCTTTTCTTGTCTTGGCCTGGAGGTGTGGCCCATATGGGAGTGTCTGTCTTTTCAAAGTTGCAAAGTCACCTTGTTTTCCATCTTGTCTCCTTGATGGCCTAACCCTGTGTGATTGCCTATAATATTTCTATCTAACTTGGCTGCCTATGACAGAATAAGCACTTCCCTGGTAAGTACAAGGGCCTGAGTTCAATCCCTGCTTCCAAAAAAAAAAAATTGCAGCCTACATACTCCAAGGTGTACCTTTATCTTGCTTTTTCCTCTTGTACTCAGCCCAGAGTTGCTCTACAGAATCAGTTTCTCCCTCACATTTTTTTGTGGTACTGAGGATTGAATTCAGGACTCTACACATGCCAGACAAGTGCTTATTCTACAGAGCTACCTCCCCGGGCCCTCCCTCACACTTTCTTTTTCCTTATTTCAAAAAACTTCTCATTTCAACCAATTTGTTGGAGACAAGAAGAACTTGGACTCTAACTCCAGAAGGGGATGTAAACAACCCAAAGCCAAGTAACATCTATTTCGTGAACTTTTAGAAGAAGCTACCTGATAATATTACTGCTAGCCTCCTGCATCTTCCTCTTCTTCAGTGGAATGCTCAACAATATCTTCTCTTGCTCACTTGAGTTCAGAAAGTCTTTCATAATCAGCTCCTAAACAAGCTCCACTATGTCTGCAGCATCTGTTACACCAGTTTTAGGTTTATTGGAGGTGAAGAAACTGAGCAGCCCTTGCAAAAGTGGGTGGGAACCAAGCTTTATTATGCTAGCAGGTCCAGAGGAGTTTGCCACTCAGAAGTCTGAGACCTGAGCCTGTGATATGACAGCCTTATTATATAGGGCCCTTGGCAGGAAAAGGCAAGCAAAGTAAGTTACAGAAGCAGAACAAAGGCAGTTACACAAAGGTGACAGGTTTATAGTTCAGCATATCTGGTTGGCCTTGGCCAGCCAGGGAGTGAGATAACAGGACTCAGTAAAGTTGCTTGCTTATTAGGCCAGGGTGAATCTAGTATGGGAGAAGCAGGCAGCTCTCACCAAGAGATATCAGAGTTGAACATTTTTGTTTTCCCCAACACATTGACATCTAGACACATATTTTGCCCATGAGTACAGTCTTCTCCACAAGCTGTGCAAAGTCATGTTTTTGTGGTTTGTGTATAGTTGTCCCCTTAAGGCCTCATGGAGTCTTGGGGCAACTTCTGGAGTTTGTGATTGATTGCTGTGGGTGTGGATGCTACACCTGCCCTGGGGCAGGTTATTTGCATTACAGTGTAAGGAAGGAAGAGAAACTAGCTGCTTGAGCTGCTGCTACCCCTCCCTTTTGCTTTTGCTCTTCCTCTTTGCCACCGCCATGAAAGGTTGCTGTCTACTATGTGCTGCTCTGCCTTGGACCCAGTTGAATATGGACTGAAACCTCCAGTAACTGTGAGCTAAATAAACCTTTTGTTCCCTAATTTGAGTGTTGGGTATTTGTCCCAGCAAGAAGAGAAGAGTAACTAAGACACAAGTTTAATGACATATTCTGGCCAGTTTCCTGCAGGGTTAGTTTAAGTCCAAGATGTGCAATCTTCCCAGACTTTGTCAATGAAGTTGATGCAGTAGAAGACATTGAAATGTTTCTTCCAGAACTCTTTCAGGGTCAAGGTCATCTCTTCAGTGACACTAAAAAACCTATAGCTTCTTCAAACTGCAGACCACTTGCTGGTACATGGGTTGCAGAAGAGGTGTCACAATGGGAGAGAGACTACCTTTTTGAAGTCACACTCAGCACCCATATCATCTACCCAGTGCAGAGGGGGATGAGCCAGAGCACCATCCATTAGAAGAAGGCACCTTTCAGGTGGTTGGTTATCAGAAAGATATCTTATAATACTAGTTGTGAACATATCATGAACTATTGCATTGCAACCCAAGATTTGTGCTGGCTTTCCACATGACAGGCAGTCTGGCCTTGTTTGCATTCTCTTGAATGTGACTATCAAGGTGTCAAAGTAGTTCCTTATCAAATGTAAGCTGCTAACAACTTAGACTGTGTTTCTAGAAGAACAAATTGTGTTTTCATACAGTGTCAGGTGACCAAAGAGCCTTTAAAATCTAAAACAACACAGTTGTGGCAATGGAATGTAAGATACTGAGAGGGCAACTGAGCAATTCTTTTATGTAGGTGACTTGTTCCAGACACATAGAACCTTCCTTTTATGATAATTTTTTCTTTAAAAAAATGAATAATTCATGGGACCCTATGACGGAAGCATGTCAGTCTTCTTTACTAAATAGTATCAAAAGATGCCCAACTTGCAAATAAGATAAGTAGTTAGTGTTTGATTTCCAAAAGTAATTTCATATCAGTAGATGGTGCTAAAATGTAGTTTCTTCCTTTTAAGATAAAGGTTTAAAATTTCCATAAAATTATAAACTTAATACAAGCAAATTACCTAATGGTTCTGGAAAGTTCAGATAATAGTGATACTTTTACCACTTAATTTCCTTGAAGAGAGTTCTACCTGAAGCAGAGCTTAGTCCTTCTATATGTTTCTACATATTCCTTTCAAGCTAAATTAGTTTTATTATCATTGGAATTTCATATGCAACAAAACAATTAAGACTTAGATGTTTTTTTACAACCTAGTTTGCAGACCAAAAATTAGAGAAATAGAAGGGCTACAAGGACAGCCAACATTTTGACCATAGCCTTTAAAGGTCAGTGAATACTCAGGACAGGAGAATCTATACTGTAACATCATGTGACTCAATTGTGTTCCAAATTTTCTGATCAAGGAGATTATAGGGCCACAGAGCAATGTGATCAATGATATAGAGTGTGCCTAAGGAGAGTCACATGGAGAGAAAACATTCTTTCAGGCTTTCACAGAGAGCACATTGGCCAAGCAATAGCCATGACTCATCCACATGGCTGACACTGACAAAGGATCTGCAAACTGCGGTGTGGAGGACCACCTGAGCAGCTCTCCTTGAAAGAAGAGTGACTGTCCCCATTTTGACTGAGCCTGACCGTATTTCCTCATATTGTTATGTACAGAGCTGACTAGGACCTCCGTTTATCCTTCAATTGGCCTTAAGCAATGTATATTGGTCTAGCTGAGGTGCTGATGATAGTCTTTGAAGGTGATGTACATGTTTCCCTGGTAACCTATACCTGCTGCTCGTTAATGTGAGCCGGGTTGAGACAGGATGGTAGAGCTAATGCTCTGTGCCACCAGCTGGGATTGAGCCTCTAGATAGAGGCTATGACTTCCTGGGGCTTGAAAGACTACATCAAAGCTGAAGCACCAGACTTACCAAAACATTAGATACTATATAGCGCAGATTATCTTCCCTGCATATTGCAGAGGTAAATGTAGGACACCCACCTCGCTCAGCTCACAATGATCACCTACTTCCCACAATTCTCAGTTAATCCTCCTCAAGCCACTTCCCCACTGAATAAAAACTGGATGAGGACCTGGGATGCTCTCTTGGTTCCGGAAAGCCATCTTCATGGCTGGACTTAGAGCCCCTTGACCCCCTGATGATTGAAAATATAATTAAGTGTCTTTATTTTCTCCTTGGGTTGCATTGTAAGGGGTAGATTGGAATCAACATGATGGGATTCCAATAAAGTAACTTTGGGCTTATAAACATTGGCTTCTTGGACAGAGACGAGAACCTGGAAGTGTCTCCTACACTGTGGTAAAGGGTTACAGGATAAATCCTGAGGGTACTTGACTGACCTTTTCAGATACAAAAGCTACATTTCTTGTTATATAAATCTTGTTTTATCTTGGTCTTAACCACCCAGCAAAAAAGTATAAAAATGAGGTATATAAAGTAAATCCATATTAATATACTGAGCTGTGAAATGCTCAAGTAAACAACTTGTGTGGATAACCCACTATTTTGTAGACTGCTGGACTATGTTCGATTGTTTTGCTGAATTCACTCATCTATAGTATTTAGATGCCAATGGAATACCCATTTCTGACAGGATTAAACAAAAAAAAGGGGATACAAAAGAAGGACCATTTTTGTATCTGTATATGCAGAATAGTTAGGATAGATATCCAGCTACTTTTGCTTAATTCAATGAGGAGAAAGATTTGGACTAATAGTGTTTGGACAGGATATCCTGTCTGCATCGTGTACAATGGATAACCACTAAGAAGATAACAATGTACAATGTATTAATTATTGAAACTGTCCTATTAATCAGTTTTGAAACTGTCTCATTGCTATTTGTTTCCAAATAAAATAAAAAGACAGATTTTTTTTCTCTTATCAGTTTCAAATACAACGCAAAGTGCAATCTCAAGCTTGCCTACATTGTCCAGTAGGAAGATGGTTATTCGCTAAGCTTGGGTTTTCAGTTATTTCTTTTTTTAGCAGAGTAGTAGTCTCTCAAGAAAAAAATAGTTCTAGGGACCAGGGAGACAACTCAGTAGAATAAGAGTTTGCCTGGCAAGCGCAAGGACCTGAATTCAATCCCTTCTTCCACAGCCCCCCAAAATAGTTCTGCTTCTAGGCCTTTTTTCTTTTACGCATAAAGCATTAGTGCTCATAAGAACCTAAGAAATATGCAAATCAGCAGCTTTTTAACTACTTTTAGCATTAGAATATATGTATTTAGAATGGAATCTTCCCTGGAAGCTAGGTGTTTAAAGAAAAACAGAAGCCAAACTACCCTATTGAAGGTTCTGGGCATTGTGGATCTCTGTCCACTTGGCCTCTCCTTGTCTTTCCTATCCCTGGAGTAGCCTTTGACCCACATGTTCACTTGCCCTTGAATCTGAACCAGTGAACTGCATAGAATAGTGTGAAATCAGACTGCTTTCTTATTCCCTCATTTACATACTGGGAAACAGTTCGAAAAGGAAAGTGTTCAAGGGCATGTAAGGTGGCTGGCAGGGCAGGTAATCTGGTCATCAGGGCCAGAGTCTATGTACACTGAGCATAGATTAGAGTTTCAGTTCTTTGAAATCAGTTGCAAGTAGATGTAGGCATATGTCCTGGTCTAATGTAACCATATTTTATATTTCAACAGAGTCCATTGAGGGTGGTTCCCCAGGAAGAGTGTATTTTCTCCTCCCACCACTCAGAGGATATCATTGGGGAAGTATCTCATGATTCTCTGATACACACTTTGGCCAGATATAGGTGGTACAGTCTTGGTTTTGCCCAAAGAAATTTGTAAAATCTTTCACTTAGCTTAATACACCCTAAATTTACCCTTCTGTGACTTTGTCTCCCACTTTGACTTAGCCCTTTTACTTTTCTACTGTTAATGATCCTGACAACAAAATGACTTGTAGTGTTATTTGTGCTGAGAGGTTCCCTTCAAATGTTCTATTTTCAACCAACTGTACCCATTTTGTCCCTTTTATTTAATAGAAGCTATTCTTCTTTTATATAGAGAGAGATACCATATTCTAACAATTCCTAAATTTCAGGGAATTAACCCAAGAGACAATGTAGTCATCTATGTGTCTTAGTTACTTTTCTCATTCCTGAGAAAATACCTAACACCCAAAGTTAAAGGAGTGAAGGTTCATTTTGCTTGGTTTGTAGAGTTTTCAGTTCATTCTTGACTGGCTCCAAAGCATGGTGGGATGGCAAAGGAGCATCACAGAGGAGGAAAAGATCATGGCAGACAGACAGAAGGCAAAGGGGACAAAGATACAACTTAAATGGCAGCCTGTTTTTGTCTCCTTTATATTGTATCTAGCCTACCTGCTCTTGAGGTGGGTAGCACTCACACGCAGAACTATGTCAAATCAATCAGTGGACTAATTTAGTAACAACACACTCTTAATCCCATCATTACCTACTGAAGATACAGCCACCTCTGTAAAAGCCCCACCTATGACATGACCTCATGAAGCTTTGGGAGAACACCTAGACCTAAGCCATCACAGCATACTTTCTCTGTGAAGAAGGAACCTGAAGATACTGAGGTTTAGTTGGGAAATAGGTTTTTATCATGATATATGGCACAAGACATACATATCATCATTCACATAATACTCAAAACATCCTTGTAAGTTTCTCTTAAACATGGTATCAGATGAGCTCAGACTCCAGTGAGTGATATCTCCCACAGTGTGAAAGGCATTTCTTGGAGTTGTTACTCCAGGTACTAAGATGATGCTAATTAGGTTCATTTATTTATTTATTTTTATATATTTGTTATAGTGTCTCACTATACAGCTCAGACTTGTAGTGAGCCTCCTATATTCAGCCTCCCCAGTGCTGGGATTACAGGCATGTGCCACCATGTGCACACTCGGCCAGCTCAGCATACCTGGGGGTGGGGCTGACACAGTATGATGATTGAACCCTGGTCTCTGAGCTTGCCTAAGTAGGTACTTAGTCCACTGAGCTATCTTGCCAGGTCTGCTAATTAGACTTATAACCCAAAGACTTGGGAAGTTGCTTTCTAAGTAGAATGTATTTGTTAGGGTAAATCATGATTATTAGGACCCAAATAGTTCTCAGAGACTACTCATACAACTCTCTCTCTCTCTCTCTCTCTCTCTCTCTCTCTCTCTCTCTCTCTTTCTCTGTGTGTGTTTGCAGTGGTGGGGAGAGAACACAGAACCGTGAGCATGCTAGATTCTATTAATTAAGTACACCATGCCTCAATCCTGCATGGTTACAGATTACTTGTAAAAGCCCAAAGAGCATAAAGTAGTCACTTGAAGTCATATAGATGGGATCAGGATTTGGAATGGAAGTCAAGGTAACTAAATCCTATGGATCATCCTCTATGCATGCTATTTCTCACAAAGTATAAGAAGCATGAAATGAAATATCCAGCAGGAAAGGAAGTTATATGTATGGTACTAAAGTGTTTGCATTTTCCTCTTTCTTTCTTTCTTTCTTTCTTTCTTTCTTTCTTTCTTTCTTTCTTTCTTTCTTTCTTTCTTTCTTTCTTTCTTTCTTTCTTTCTTTCTTTCTTTCTTCCTTCCTTCCTTTCTTTCTTTCTCTTTCTCTTTCTCTTTCTTTTTTTTTTCTTCTTTTTTTTTTTTTTTACTGAGCATTGAACTCAGGATCCTGTGCTTGCCAGGCAAGCACTTATTCTACTGAGCTATCTTCCTGGCCGCTTTCTTTATTTTTTGAACAGTAAATAGTAAGATGAAAGCGTTAGAGAAACTGAGAAACCTGGAGGGACTGTTGGCCATATTCTAGATTTATCATATCTAGAATAGGAAGACCCAGGACAAGGTAAATCCAGAAATCTTTTCTGAGAGTGAGGTTAATAGAAAAATAGGCTGGAAAGATTAATTGGAAGAATATGAACATTAGAAAAAAATATACCTCATTGCTCAGTACACTCTAAGACCACCCTCAGTGCTAGTAGATAAAACCCAAACACTGGCAGCTTTTTCTCTTCAGAGGCAGACTTGAGCACCTGAGATAAATTAGTATAATGAAATCATGTTATTTAGAGGGCTCCTCAGGCTGAGCTTCCAGGCTCACTCACTTTAACAAATGTAAGGTAGTTGACATCATGAAAAAACAACAGTCATTTTGTGAGTGGATGTACATTATAAGAAAAATGGTCATATGTCTTAGCTTTGGCAAGCAGAGAGAAATAATTATTCCCTTATGAAAATGTGTTCTATAAATGTCTGGTGCTGCCACAAGTGAGAGGGCTTGTTCAACACTCTCTGTGTGTAGGCACTTGCATGTATTTATCCATGCATATGACTCTGGCCAGCATCTTCTTATTTAACTTTATACATGGAAGGTGTCATACTAGCTTTCAAAGGAAGCTTATCTGTTCAAGCCAATTTGTTGTAAAGATGTTACAATCTGAGACTGAGATGTAGAAGGTGATTTGTTCCAGGACATTGACAAATTCAGGAAAAAATATCCCTGGGTTACATTGAAAGTCTCCTGAATGCCAGGCCTGAGTTGTTACTCTTTCCACCCCCTCCTGAATGCTATGTTGATGTCACTGGGATAGTCCTTCTAGGAGCCATCATAATCAACTTTTGTATGGTGTGATCTTGGACAAATTATTATAAATCTCTGATCCTCAGTTGTATCAACTATTAAATGGGAAGAATAATATTACTACATTCTACATTGTTGAGTGAACTTTAGATGAAATATTCTATACAGTTTTTAGTGTATCATGGAAGTAGAATGAATGCTCTTTACTGGTGATATACAATGGATACTTAAAGATGTAGTCACTGACTTTATTGTATTTTTTTTACTTTATTGTAGTTACAACCTAAAAAGGAAGATGAGCTATGTTCTCATGATTATTATATATTTTCATAGTTTTAATCACTTTGAATCTCTATACAAATTATAAATATGGCTCAGTACATACGGAATATCATTTCTTTAACTTAGGTTTTATTTCCTTTTTTCATGGCTAGATGTGGAACCCAGAGGCATATGCTTAATTTCTTCTATAAAAATTCAATTAATTTATATAGACCAGCAAATTTTTCAAATGTCTTTGCGGTTAAGGGCAGTAGGGTGACATAGTTCTTATCAAAGTGCGTATGAGGGAAGAAAATATAAATATCATAGCAGAAACCAATGCAATTGAGAGTAAAAAAATAAAGATTCATCAATATAATAGTTGTCATTAGCTAGAGCCATTAGACAAGAGAAAGAAATAAAAAGAATAAGAATAGGTGAAGAAGTTAAATTATCTTTATTGGCAGATGACAAGATACTTTACTTGGAAGACCCAAAAAATTCAACCAAGAAGCTACTAAAATTAATACAGAAATTCAGTAGCATAGCAGATTATAAATTCAATATCCAAAAGTCAATAGCATTCTTCTACACAGACAACAAACACACTGAGAGGGAAATTAGAGAAAGAATACCTTTTACAATAGCACCAAGGAAAATGAAATACCTTGGAATTCATCTAACGAAAGAAGACAAAGATCTTTTCAAGGAAAATTACAGTACTCTTAAAAAAGAGATCATAGAGGATTTCAGAAAATGGAAAGATATTCCATGCTCCTGGATAGGAAGAACCAACATTGTGAAGATGGCCATACTCCAAAAATTGCTGTACAGATTTAATGTAATCCCTATCAGACGACCACCAACATACCTCACAGAGGTAGAGAAATCATTCCTAAAATTTATTTGGAACAAGAAAAGACCTAGAATAGCAAAGGCAAAACTGGGCAATAAAGACAAGGCAGGAGGCATTACTATTCCTGACTTGAAATTATATTACAAGGCTACTGTGATAAAATCAGCATGGTACTGGCATCAAAATAGACCTGAGGATCAATGGAATAGATTAAAAGACGCTGAAGCCCCTATGAACACACTCAGCCACCTTATCTTTGACAAAGGGGACAAACATACTCAATGGAAGAAAGATAGCCTCTTTAACAAATGGTGCTGGAAAAACTGGCTCTCTCCAGGCTGAAAACTAAAACTTGACCCAGGTCTATCACCATGCACTAAACTAAAGTCAAAAGGAATTAAAGATCTTAACACTAAAGCAGAGACACTAAATCTCCTGGAAAAGAAAGTAGGAGGAACTCTTGAAGACCCAGGGGTAGGCAAAGAGTTCATGAACAAAAGTCAAATTGCACAGGAAACAGTTGAAAGAATTAACAACTAGGACCTGCTCTTACTGAGATTTTTCACATCGAAAGAAATTACTAACAAAGTGAAAAGACAACCCATGATTTTGGAAAAAATCATGACAAATAAGTACTCAGACTAAGGTCTTCTCTTTGGAATTTATAAAGAACTAAAAAACACTAGGGCCTCAAAATTTAAAGACCCAATCCAGAAATGGGCATCTGAGATAAACACACACTTCTCAGATGATGAAATTAAAGAAGCTAATAAATAAATGAAAAAATGCTCCACGTCACTAGCCATCTGCGAAATGCAAATTAAAACAACATCGAGATATCATCTCACCCCAGAAAGAATGGCTGTCATAAAGAAATCATCAAACAACAAATGTTGGAGAGGCTGTGGGGAAAAAGGAACCCTTCTCCACTGCTAGTGGAAATGTAGATTAGTGCAACCATTATGGAAATCAGTGTGGAGATTCCTTAGAAACCTTGGACTGGAAATCCCATTTAATCCAACTATTCCTCTACTGGGAATTTTCCCGGAAGATCTGAAAACATCTTATCATAGGGATATATGTGTGCCTATGTTTATAGCTGCGCAATTTGTGATAGCCAAATCTTGAATGGTTGAAAAAGATGTGGTATTTTTACACGATGGAGTATTACTCAGAGATAAAGAATGATAAACTCAAAGTCTTTATATTGAAGTGGATGCCACTTGAAGATATACTCCTAAGTGAAATAAATCAGAAACACATGTGAAAATATCGTATAGTTTCCCTAGTACAAGAACTCAAAAGAAGAAATACAAATAGAAAGATATAGTACAAGGAAAAGGAAAGCAGGAACTCAAGGACTACCTAATTAAGAGAAGGAAAGGAGAAGAGCTAGAAAACATGACAGTGACAAGCCATACAGTTATATGTAGAAGATGGGCAAGGCAATAATCCTGAGAATCTCCAGAAGATTTTAGTATCTAGCAGTTAATTGGAAAGATTCTCAACCTGAATAACTATATATACTGATACCTGTGAACTAATCAACTGCACTGAAGATGGTAATCTGTAATAGTAGTTTCATGCTTGCAGTGCATGTTATTCTGGTCTTCTGAATATGGCCTGCTTTTCATGACATGCCAGTTGCTGCTGTGCTGTCTCTCAGGTAGATGATTGTTCAAAAAGAGGGGTGTGTTGAATGAAGGCAAGAAACAGGATAAGGAATGTTGTGAGACTGTCCTGCTTCAAGGTTGTATATTGTTAGATTTTTGGACCTATGTGTAAACATAAGAAGTATATATTTCTTTATGCCTTTTTTAAAAATATATTCTAATTTTTAAATAATTTTTCATCATATTCTTTAGGGACTTAAAGTTTAACATATCAATACTTGGTGAAAAATACCTGTTCCATGTTGTGCCTGAGATGTTTAATATTCAGACAGATAGGTTAAGCTTAACAGCCTAGGATGTATGGTAATAACAATAAACTTTTCTTCTGGAAGGTTAACAACCTAATTTTGCACACCAAAATTAGAGAAAAAGGAGGGCTGCAAGGAAAGTCAACATTTTGGCCTTAGCCTTCCAAGGTCAATTAAGACACAGGACATATGAGAACTTGTACTGTAACATCATGTAACTCAGTAGTGTACCAAGTGTTCTGATCAAGGAGATTATGGGGCCAAAAAGGAAAAGTGATCAATGATGTAGAGTGTGCCTAAGGAAAGTCACATGGCCATTGTCACCATCCTGTTCAAAGAAGTTCTGGAATCATTAGTCAGAACAGTTATCCAAGAGAAAGGAATGAAAATATTAATGATAGGGCCCTATAATGCAGGATCAGTGGCCAGCATAGGAGTTATCCTGCACTTGATAACCAGCTCAGCCAGTGGAATCCAGGAGTCTGATTCCTCACTCTACACCATGTGACTCTGGTACCCGAGGAATCACAGACGCACAATATGACCTGAACTCAGATATACATGATAGACAGGCAGGACTAGTCAGATGGAAAAGTCTGAGGTATGAGCCAAGAGATGGTAAGATAGGTGTGCCAGCACAGTGTTTGGGGACAAAGATACATAAAATAGAAAGAGGACAGTGGAACCACCCCTTCATTTTTTATATAATTTCATTTCATTTTATCATTGATTTATTTTTTTATATATAGAGAAGGGTCTACAGGGTGTTCAGGGTCTCACTACTAAATCAGAGTTATAGTGATCCACCTGTTTACAGCCTCCTGTGAGCTGCGATTACAGGTATGCACCACCATGCCCAATCTCAATTACCATCTCAGCACACCCCAGGGGTGCAGCCGGTATGGCAGGCCAGGGGATCTAGCCCGTGACCCCTGAGCCTGCTTGCAAGTGCTTTAATCTGCTGAGCTATTTCATCTGCCCTATCTTTGATTTTAGTTTACTTCATTTTCCTTTTCTCTTTTCTCAATTATTTTCTTTGATTTATTTATTAATTAATTTATTTATTTTTTGGGGTACTAAGGATAGAACTCAGGACCTTACACTTGCCAAGCAGGCACATATTCTTTTTTCCTTTTCTGAGTTCTAACCCCATGCCTCAATCCCAGAGATCAAGTTCAGATAATCCCTAAAACACTCTTTCATTCTTTGTGTTAGGACTGGGGATTTGGCTCAGTAGAATAAGTGCTTGCATGGCAAGTGCAAGGGCCTGAGTTCAATCTCCATTTCAAAAAGAAAAGAAAACTTCATTCCTTGTGTTCTACTCATTCTCTAGTTTCTCAAAGCTTGTGTGACCATTCATTGTCCTCCAACCTTGCTTCTACTTACTTTCCAGTTATCTTTATCTTACACATCAATCTCTCTAATATCCCCACCAGAGACTAAATATGCTCCACTATGGGGAAACACTTTGCATACAAACTCCTAATTTATGAAGGGTTCTTTTATATAAATATAAATTTTATTCCTTGGTCTAAAGTAGAAAATCAATAGTTACCACAGTTTGTTAATTTTTAAATTGCGTTTGACACTACTGTTATTGGTAATTGTACTACTTTACTTTAGTTAGGATGTCTTATCTGTTGTAATCAGTTATTCTCCCTTTTGTAACAATACTTGCAAGCTCTGATGTAATAACATCAGCAAAGCCCTACATCAAAAGACTTGGAACTGAGCAAAACAAATATTAATATCCTACTCTCAATTAAATATGAAGTTAGGAACTTCAGAAAAACACAAGCAAATAATCTACTACAAATAGAAGACATTCCTGAAGAACAGTCTTTTCCTACAGAGGCCTTGATATTACTAGAATAGCTACCTACTACAAAAACTCACAAGGCTTTCCCAGGCATCTGCTGAAGATGGCAGAGGGGCAGGTCCTGGTGCTGGATGGCCAAAGTCATCTCCTGGGCCACCTGGTGGCCATTGTGGCCAAGCAGGTACTGATGGGCTGCAAAGTGGTGGTTGTGCGCTGCGAGGGTATCAACATTTCTGGCAATTTCTACAGAAATAAGTTGAAGTACTTGGCCTTCCTCCGCAAGCGGATGAACACCAACCCATCCCATGGCCCCTACCATTTCCGGGCCCCCAGCCACATCATCTGGCATACTGTGTGAGAGATGCTGTCCCACAAGACCAAGCAAGGCCAGGCTTCCCTGGACCGCCTCAAGGTGTTTGATGGGATCCTGCCACCCTATGACAAGAAAAAGCAGATGGTGGTTCCTGCTGCCCTCAAGCTTGTGTGCCTTAAGCCAATGAAGAAATTTGCCTACCTGGGCCGCCTGGCTCTTGAGGTTGGCTGGAAGTATCAGGCAGTGACAGCCACCCTAGAGGAGAAGAGGAAGGAGAAGGCCAAGATCCATTACAGGAAGAAGAAACAGATCATGAGGCTATGGAAACAGGCTGAAAAGAATGTGGAGAAGAAAATCAGCAAGTTCACAGAGGTCCTCAAGACCCATGGACTTCTGGTCTGAGCCCAGTAAAGACTGTTTTTGCCAAAAAAAAAAAAAAACCACACCTCACAAGGATCATAACAGAAAACAAAATGTAAAAATTCAAATAGAGGGGGCCCAGCCCTAGCTCAGTTCTTTAAGTGGCTGCTTCCACAATGCTGGCAGCCTCAGTTTGCTGTAGTTCGATCCCCACAACACTCCAGCCATGCAAAAGCACCCTGAAGGCATTCAAGGAGCAAAACACACACACACACAAAAAAATTCAAATAGAAAATAACAAGATGAAAAAGAAAAATGTAACCTCAGACATACAGCCCACCTAGAACAAGCCCACCTATATATCATATATATATGTATATATATGATTATATATGATATATAAAAAATTTTAAGTTACACACCTGAAATCTCTGAAATGATGGCTACTGAGGTAAAGAAACAACTCCATCAAGCTATAGAAGAAAATTAGATCAAATAAAGTCTTTCTGGTTATAAAAAAGTAAACCATAATGAAAGAACAGCCCAGGTTTATCTAAAGAAGACATAGATAAAAAAATAAAAAGCACAGCAAAATGATGGAGACATTCAATGAACAATGTAGTAAAGAATTAGAATGCAAGAATCAGATTCATTCAACCCAGAGCCCAGGCCTGGCATGTGAGTGAGACAACCCAGGCCCACTGGATCCTCATTCGACCCAGAGCCCTGGGCCAGCATGGAACCCTTCAGCAGAACTCCCTGCAAAGAGGCTAGAGAAAAGACACACCCAGCTGATTCAGGAGCAGAACATCTTGCCAGAGTGGCACAGAGGATTCACCTCCAAGGGCTGCAGCAGGAAGAAGTGGAGCACAGCAGTCAGACCCAAGCCACACCCACCTGGAGGAATCTAAACTTCATAGATCTGGACCTGATGCTAAGGTAATAACTCTATCTAAGCTCTACACCAAAGGTCAGAAGACAGTGGTACAGAAAATGACAAAGAGAAGGAGCAAAATGCAGTCTCATGCCCTGAGCCCACTGAGAACAATTGCAGGAGACATTAACATAGAAGAAATTGGATATTACACACCTGAACTCTCTAAAATAATAACATTGGAAGTAAAGAAACAACTGCAGAAAGGTACAGAAGAAGTCAGATCAGAAATAATTTCTGAAGTAAAAAAAGAAATGATAACTATAATAAAAGAAATACTAAGTGCTTCTGAAGAAGACACTGACAAAAAATAGACCAGAATATAAAAATGATAGAATCCTTAAATAAGCAATATAGGAAAGAAATAGAATGTGTGAAGCAGATTCAAATTGATATACAAGAAATTAAAACCTCAATCACAGGTTGGCAAAATCGTTCGAAAGTGAAAATAGACTTTCAGACCTTAAAAATACCATTGCAGCTAGTGAAAAAGAAAGAAAAGATCTCTTAAAAACAACTAGGATGCAGGAAAAAGTAATTCAATACCTGCAAGACGATGCAAAGATGAACAATGTGAGACTAATAGGCATCAATGAGAAGGAAGGAGTCAATACAAATGATATAAAAAGATTATGGGCAGAAGTAATAGCAGAAAACTTCCCAAATATGGGGCAACAATCTGACAGTCACTAACCGAAACATATAGAACTCCAAATAACATCAACCCAATGAAAACCACACTTAGACATATAATAATCAAGATCTCAGAAATTCAGCACAGGAACAGTATACTAAAAGCCGCTAAAGAAAAGAAACAGGTCACATTCAAAGGAAAACCCATTAAAATGGCAGATTTCTCTTCACAAACCATCAAGTCAAGAAGAGCATGGAACAAAGTAATACAAGTCTTGCAAGAAAACAAATTACAACCCAGACTGATAGACCCTGCAAAACTCTCTTTCATATATAATGGAGAAGTGAAACACTTCTGTGACAAAGAACAACTTAAGAATTTCATGATGACAAGGCCAAGCCTACACCAGCTACTAAATGATGTTCTAGAGAGGGAGCAAAATGACCACAGCTCCATGAATGAGAATGGAAAGAACACACCAAATAGGGCAAACAATTAAACACAGGAGAATAAGAGGTATACAAAAGTAGCCTTTCAGTTATTCTTTTGTGTACAGCAGCAAAATATTTCCATCAGCGCACTCCACAAATGGACTTCTTCTGCACACTGTGGGTCATGTTTGGGTCTACAGGGTGTATATCAAGGAAATAACAGTAGTGCCATCCCACAAATGACACCTGGCCACTAGTATGTGTCATGGACATTATCTATGTCCACAACACAGTAGCACTTTGTGTGATATCCTATCCCCAAACTGTTAGAAGTGCTGGTCATTTGTTTGCTATTCCAGTATTCATCTTACATTTTATTCTTAGTTCTTCTTTACTATCATGAAAACTTTTTCTTAGTTCAATTGTTTTGAAACATTCAATTTTTAATTAATTAGTATTTAAGTTTTTGAACATTGCTTAATCTTAATTTTTGTTTTAAGATTTATACTATGTCTTTGACTTACAATTTATTTAGAAGACATGGTATGATATCTTCCTCTAGTATTAGGAATTTTAAAAACAATATTTCCATTTTCCCTTGACTTTATATTACTTCTTCCCTGTCTTTTATACACACACACACACACACACACACACACACGTATATATATGAAAATAATACGTGTATAACCCGACATAAGATCGGTACTGTTTCATAGAAATCTTTAATGACCTTTTATCTAATATATTTTGTATAGTCCTGCATAACTATCATTTTGAGAGCTCTTTATTGTTCACCCAGGTGCATACTGCAACTTCTCTTGCCTTTTAAATTATGCTTTTTGTTATTTTCTGTATGCTACTTCTGGAGGTATTAGAATATTTCAAGTTTGTATATATGGAAAATATTTTACTTTTAGTCTTCAAAAGTATGTTTGCTAAGTATAAAATGCAGAGAGGACAAATTTTTTTTCTTTCTTTCAGTCCTTTAATTAGTCTAGTTTCTTACACACTTGGTCTTTTTTTCTTTTCTTTCTAATGTGGAATAAGATGTTATTTAATTTTGTTCTTCCATAACTAATATTTTTAATGTATATGCTTTAACAATTTCTTTACAATATTTATGTTTTGGACAATTTCATTTTTGTGCATTTTGGTATGATTTTATTAAAATTTCTTGTGCAAAATGTTTATTTTTTTGAAATGTGTTATAAGTTCAACTAAATTCAGAAATTTTAAATCTTTAAATATTTATTGCCTATCCCTTTCTACTTTGTGAATTCTAATTATATGAATATAAGTTTCTTGATTTTGAGACAGAGTAAACTTTTATGACTGATCTGTGATTTCTTCTTCATTTTTATTTTGGCGAGTTTTTTATTGTTATATTCATTTAAGTTTGTAAATAATTTATTTACATTTGCAATGTATTAATCTCATGTGATGTATTCATTTCAGAAATATTTCTCTTGGGGCCAGTGAGATGGTTCAGTAGAATAAGTGCTTGCCTGGCAAGCACAAGGGCCTGAGTTCAATCCCCGGTTCTGCCAAAACAAAAAAAAAAGAGAAATATTTCTCTAAAAATCACTCTTCTGACAGACCTGGAGCGCAGGCCCGGTGAGCGAGTGAGATGACCCAGGTCTCGGGATTCCGAACAGACCCAGAGCGCAGGCCCAGGGAGTGAGACAACCCAGGCCGCGGGATCCTGAACAGACTCAGAGCGCAGGCCCAGCAGGGAACCCTTCAGCAGAACTCCCTGCAAAGAAGCTAGAGGAAAGATCCATCCAGCTGATTCAGGAGCAGAACATCTTCCCAGAGAGACACAAAGGGTTCAACTCTAACGCCTGCAGCAGAAAGAAGTGGAGCACACAGCCAGAACCAAACAACAC
>NW_004524892.1:1287895-1297089 GCF_000260255.1 Octodon degus | reverse complement strand
GTAACTGTCACGGTCATTATGCATGTCCACAACACACTAGAACTTTGTGTGATATCCTATCCTCAAACTGTTAGAAGTGCTGGTCATTTACTTGGCAATGCAGTATTTATCTTATGTTTTACTCTTAGTACTTCTTTGTTATCATGAAAACTTTTTCTTAGTTCAATTGTTTGGAAACATTTAATTTTCTGAATATTGCTTAATCATAATTTTTGTTCTAACATTTACACTGTATCTTTGACTTACAATTTATTTAAAAGACATTGTATGATATCTTCTCCTAGTATTAGAAACTTTAAAAAGTATATTTCCATTTTCTGTTGACAAAAAAAGAAACAGAGGTTTGTACCTATGTTGTTTATTTATTATTTCTTGCCTATATCTTGTAATATGAGAAACTACTTTGGCAGTAACAATACAGAATGTACTAACCATTGTTACTCTCTTAAAATCTTGTTTAGAGATTTTGAGAAAAAAATAAAAATCACTCTCTACATCTTATATCCTTCACATTTTAATATTCATGTACAATTTTTAATATGATATGTAATTATTGATTTTCAATAAATTTAATTTTTAAAAAAGAATCAGATTCAAAGTGTTATCCAGGAAATTGAGTATTTCATTGAAAACTGGCCAAAACTGTTTGACCAAACCTGAATACAAATTATACACATAATTATAATAAATAATTATTTAAAAGATTTACTGTTAAGGCTTACAATTATATATTCTGTTCCCTGAACCCTAGGTCACAATTAGAAGTGACTCAAACTTGCAGTGGCACAAATATTATGAATGACTCAAGAGGCTCCATGGAGATATGAGCCAGTGGAGCAGAGCAGTGGGTGCCACCGGCTGCATTGGCTCATGAATCATTCCAATTCAAATGTTCCCAAGAGAGGGTGACTGGCTGATTTCCCCTTCGTAAAGGGGTGAGTTAAAACCAGGACTCCAGGCAGCCACTCATTAGCTCCAAGTAGCAGCTCCCAGTGTTAGGGTGAGGCACAGGTTCAGGACATACCCAGGGTCAAAGTGCAAATTTCAAGCTGGCAAAAGGCACCCTGATGGTTGTGGGATGAATATAACTAAGGTTCCAGCCTCGCATCCAAAAATAAGGTTCAGGCTGAACTTCAGTGAGTTTGAGAAGGATGATTTACTGGAATTACCCACCACCTGACTGTAATTCTACTGTAGGCTTTCTGGGATCAAGCAACACAGATCTGGGCTCTGTTCAAATCCGTTCTCTACCAGAGACAGCAAAGACATGCCCTGAAGAAGACATTTTCCTACTTCGCTTATTTGCTTTTATTTCTTAGTTGTTTGTTTAGTTTTTTTTTGTTTTTTCATTTTGTTTTCTTCTTTTTTTGTTTTTCTTTCCAATGTTCTTTTTGTCCTCTTTTCACTAGTTTTCTGAAACTTGTGTAACCTTCCTCTGTACTTGTCTTGCTTTTCTCTTTTGGTTCATTTATTTCTCTATTTCTCCTCTTATACACTTTAAAATTTACCCCCTGAGGATAAAATTATTCTATTTTATTTTATTTATTTATTTGTGTGTGTGTGTGTGTGTGTGTGTGTGTGTGTGTGTGACCAGCTCAGCCCACCAGGGGGCGGGTCTGGCTGGCATGTGGTGCTGGGGGATTGAACAGTGGTCCCTGTGTTTTGCTAAGCTTGTTCTAATAGGTGCTTTAGATCACTGAGCCATCTCACCAGCCCTAAAATTATTCTATTGAGGGATATTTACAATATACAGCTTTCTGGTTTGTTTTAGATTTTTCCATACAGTTACAAATCTTGTTCATAAATTTAAAGGTGGAAAATTAATAGTAACTACAGTTTGTCATTAATTAGGTTGTGTTTGATGCTAGTGTTATTACTGATTGTACCATTTTAGGCAAAGTGATGTAGTTGTTTTAATCAGTTCTTCTTTGTATGTCCAGACCAATATTGCCCAATTGGCATAAACAATATAGGCTAGTAGCAAAGTATCAGGGACTGGGTCAACTGGCAGCAAGTTCTCATCCCCAATAAATTGAAGAGGGAGGCTCTTGCAACAAACTCAAAATCCAAAGGCAGTTACACTTAGTAGACATCTCTGAAAAGGAGTGATTTCTGAAGGATTTCTCAATACTTACAGTACATCTACTTACCATAAGCAATCTACAAGTGCCAATGTTGAAAATAAACTAAAAAGAAAAAGAAAAGAAAATGAGAAGATAGGGGTCAGGGAGATGGCTCAGTGGAATAAGCACTTCCCTGGCAAGCATAAGGGCCTGAGTTCAATCCCTGGTTCTGCCAAAAAACAAAACAAACAAACAAGCAAACAAACAAATAAAAAAAAGAAAGAAAATGAGAAGATTCATAATTGTCATAAAACTCCATAAGAGCTTGCCAAAGATAAACTTAGGGAGTAATGAGTTTGAACATTTCATAAATGATCCATCTAAAATGGCAACAGTAGAAGTAACAAGCAGATGTATGAGGCTCTAGAAAAAAATCAAATTACAAATAAGTTCTCAGATAACTAAAGACATAATGCCAATAGTATAGGAAATGGTTAGTGAAATATATATATATATATATATATATATATATATATATATATAGAGAGAGAGAGAGAGAGAGAGATGGATAAATTAGGAAAGTGATGGAAACCATAAATATCAAATCCAAGAACTGGATTCCATGAAACAGATTCAAACAGATATCCAGGAAAATAAAAATTCTAATAAAGGTATATGTGACAGAATGAATCAATGTGAGGAAAGAATATAATATCTAGAAAACATGTTTATAATAAATAGTCATGGAATATTTCTTAAAAATATAAAGGCATTACCAACATATCAATCCAAAAGTTGCTACATGATGCAGAGAAGAATAATATAAACTTGATCAGGATCACTGAAAAATCATGAAATATCCCCAAAAAAACCTTGTTCCCTGAAATCATGGCAGAAAACCTCCCAAGCATGGAAAAAGAATATGACATACAGATAAATGAGGCATGTAAATCTACAATTTGCCATGATTAAAAAACTACACAAGACATATAATAGTCAATGTTTCAGAAGTTCATGCATGCTCCCGGGAAAGGCCTGCCCCAGTCTGCTCTGCCTTGTTGTCACTATGTCCCCACATGGTTGAAGCATCTGATGATGTGAAGGAGCAGATTTACAAACTGGCCAAGAAGGGTCTGACTCCCCCAGAAATTAGTGTGATCCTGAGAGACTCTCACGGTGTTGCCCAAGTACGTTCTGTGACAGATAATAAAAATCGTGAGAATCCTTAAGTCTAAAGGACTTGCTCTGATCTCCCTTAGGATCTCTATCACTTAATTAAGAAAGCAGTTGCTGTTCGAAAGCATCTTGAGAGGAACAGAAAGGATAAGGATGCCAAGTTCCCCCTGATCCTCATTGAGAGCCGGATTCATCAGTTGGGTAGATACTGTAAGACCAAGCGGGTCCTCTCCACCTACTGGAAATATGAATCATCCACAGCCTTTGCCCTAGTGGCATAAATTTATACACTCAAGCAATAAAATCATGATTTAACTAAAAAAAATTAAAAATGCATAGATTGAAAGTTAAAGGATGGAATATGATATTCTATGCATCAGAAACCTGGAAAAAGGAGGAATACCTATTTTATTTGCAGACAAAGTAGATTTCAAGTAAACACTGTTTGGAAGAGAGAAAGAAGATCACTACATACTTGTTAAAGAAACACTCCAGGACAGAAAAACAATAACAACCATAAAAAACATACCAACACACACAACCATATCAAATATTAATGGACATGAAAAATGAAATATGCATGAATTATAATTTTAATGGGGGAACCTCAATTTCCCACGGTCACAAATATATCAATTATGCAAAACATCAATAAAAATATCAAAAGTGAAGGAAACCTTTGAACAAATATACTTAGTAGACATCTATAGAATGTTTCACTCTACCACATTGGAATATACATTCTCCTCATCTTCACAGAGGCCATTCTCCAAAAACAGACCACATACTAGCTTATAGAACATTCTGAATGTAAAGAAATTGAAATGATCTTGTGTATATTATGACACTATAGTGCAATGAAATTGTAAGCAAGTGGCAAAATACTCCACAAAAGCTATGTAAACACATAGAAATTAAATAAAGCCTTCTTAAGCAACAAATGGTTCACAGAAGACACTAAAGTAATTAGACAATTTCTGCAATTAAACAATAATGCCAATACAGCTTATCAAAGTTTTGGGGCACAATGAGTGCAGTTTTATGCAGGAAATTTATAACAGTGAATTCTTACATAAGAAAAGCAGAACAAGTTAAAAAGAACTGAATGCTTATCCCTGACTCTAGAAAAAGGAAAGCATTTGAAGCCCAAAGTTCATGAGGGAAGAAATTGTAAAGATAAGAGCAGAGATTTGTGCATATTAAATTTAGTGAGACTAAGTAAACAATAACAGGAATCAATACATTGAAGAGTTGGCTCTTTGAAACATTAAATAAAATAAAGAAACTCCTATCAAACCTTACCAAAAATAGGAAAGAAAAGATTCAAATCCCTGAAGTCAGGAAGGGAACGGATGAAATAACAAAAGATGCTGCAGAAATCCAGAAGATCATGAACACTACTTTGAGAACTAAATAATTAAATATCGGACAATGAAACTGAGGAGGTAATTAAAAACCTACAAAGAAAGAAAAGCCCTGGTCGTGATGGACTCATAGCTGAAATCTGAAAGAAATTTAGAGAAGGTATAGTGCTGTTACTTCTCAAATTCTTTAACAAAATTGAAAGGGAAGCAATACTTTGGAGGTTCTTGGATTGGAAGAACAGCATAGTAGCATGTAGGAAAACTTCCCTACTCTCTTTAATGAACATAGATGTAAAAGTCTTCAATAGAATACTGGCAAAGAGAATGCAACAGATCATCAAGAATATCATGCAACATGACAAAGTAGGATTCATCCCAGGGATGCAGTGATGGTTCAACATACACAAATCAATAAATTTAATAAATCATATCAACAGACCAAGGACAAAAACCATATAATCATCCAAATAGATGTGTAAAAACATTCAACAAGTTCTAACACTCATTCATGATGAAGACTACCAAAAACTGGAATAGATAATCTGTATCCCAATCTCATAAAAACCTTTGAAAAAATAACTGCCAACATCATATTAAATGGTCAAAATCTGAAAGCTTTCACTTTGCAATCAGTAACAAGGCACTGATGCCCATTACCACCACTCCTACTCAATATAGATCTGGAAACATCAGCCAGAGAAATTAGATAAGGGAAACAAATAACAAGAATAAATATAGGAAAGAAAGAGGTTAAATTATTTATAGATGACATGATGCTGTACATGAGAAATCTCCAAAACTCCACCAAAACGCTTCTAGATTTAATAACCAAATTTAATAGCATATCTGGATACAAAGTCAACACTCAAAAAACAATATCATTCCTGTACACAAATACAAAAAAAATCACTGAAAGAGAAATTAAGGAAACCAACACATTTCACAATAGCATCAGAAAATTAAATACTTAGGAGTCAGTCTCACAAAGGATATAAAAGACTTATACACTGAAAATTACAGTACTCTGAAGAAAGAGATAGAACAGGATGTTAGAAAAGTGAAAGAAGTCCCCTATGCTTGGATTGGAAGAACAGTATAGTGAAAACTTCCCTACTCTCAAAATTGTTACAAAGATTTAATGCAATCCTGAAAATACCAATAGCATACCCGCAAAATTACAGAAAACATTCCTAAAAGTTATCTGGAACCAGAAGCGACATAGAATATTAAATCAATTCAGAGCAATATAAGCCAGTCAGGGGGCATCACATTCCATGGCTTCAAATTACTCTCCAAATTACTATAATAAAAATAGAATTCTACCAACAAAAAGCAAAACAAAACACAGAAATGAGGATCAATGAAACATTTGGTTATGCAGAAAAAACTCCAAATGGACTCACCTTATCTTTGGCAAAGGGGCCAACTATTTTCACTAGATGAAAGGTAGTCTCAATAAATGGTGCTGGAAAAAATGGCTTTCCACATGTCAAACATTAATACTAGAAGTATATCTCTTATTATGCACTAAACCAAAATCAAAATGGATTAAGATCTAAATATTAAAATAGAAAGATTAAATATACATGAAGACAGAATAAGTAGAACATTTGAAGACAAAGATGGACTCAAAGGTGGAAAACAAAGTTTGTGATCAAAACCCTGATCACAGAGGAAATATTACAAAGCATCAACAACTGTGTTCTCATCTCACTAAAGAGCCTTTGCTTAACAGAATAAATCATCAGCAGAATGCAGAGACAACACATAGAGTGGAAAAATTATTTGCCAGCTACTCCTCAGACAGTGTTGATATTTCAAATGTATAAAGACCTCAAAAAAGTCAGTTGTAGTTCCCCCAATTTGAAGACTCAATCCAAAAATGGGCATTTGAAATGAATTGACACTTCTCTGATGAAGAATTATAAACAGCAAATAAATATATGAAAAAATGTTTAGCATCACTGGCCATTTGAGGTATGTAAATTAAAACAATATTGAGAATGTCATCCTAGAAATAATAACTATCATGAAGAAGTCATCCAATACAGTATGATGGTGCAGCTGTAATGTGAAAAGAACCCTTTTTCACTGGTGAAGGGAATGTAGACTGGTGAAAGCAACATAGATATCAGTGTGGAGATTTCTTAAAAAACTAAAACTAGTGGCTCCATTTGATTCATCTATTTCCAGTTTTGGTATCTTTCCAGAAGAACTAAAAGCATTATACCACAGTGATATATGAGCACCCATGTTTATAGCAGCACAATTTATTATAGCTAAATCTTGGAAAAAGCCTAAATGCCCATCATTGGAAGGATGGATAAAGATGTGGTTCTTTATATAATGGAGCACTACTTAGCCATAAAGAAGGATAAACTTGGGCTGGTGAAATAGCTCAGTAGAATAAGCGCTTGCCTGGCAAGTGCAGGGTCCTGAGTTCAATCCCCAGTACCACATTGAAAGAATAAGGACCAAAATGTCATAAAAAACTTAAGCATATTACCAAGAGTCCGAGCCAAGTGAGACAAAATGTCTAATAAATATTGGGAAATGAGAAAAAATATTCAAGTGTGAAAGGGAACAAGGGAGAATGGAGGGGAAAAGTACAGAAGGGAAAAGCAAAAATAGAGAACAGAAGGAAAAAATTTACATGAAGCTTTTGTAAACAAGGAGGGGAAGAGGGTTTACATGGAGGGCAGGGGATCAGGGGAAAGAAAAGAATCAAGATATATTATGTACAGGTACAAATTTCCCATGATGAATATGATCATTATTTATATCTCAAATGTACCAATACAATTAATTAAGGAAAAATTTTATTGAGAAACAAATAGCAATGAGAATATGAATGAGAATAAATTCATGAAACATGAATATATTTTCTTTGTTTTTTCTTTCTCTTTCTTTCTTCTTTCTTTCTTTCTTTCTTTCTTTCTTTCTTTCTTTCTTCTTTTGTCTCTCTCTGTCTCTCTCTGTCTCTGTCTCTCTCTCTCTCACTGTATATAGATCTTTATTTTCTTTCATCCTTCTCCTCATCCCAGTTGTTTCTTCCCTTTGAGGATTCTTTCCCTTTCACAGTATCTATTGTACTTTACAGAATATTTTAGCATCTTCAGTAGCATTTTCTCACCTAATTTTCATATTAGAGAATTAGAGTATTGTGTAATTTTGGTGATGCATTTGAACTAAATACTCCTATGTATTACTTTTAAGCTCATGTTGAACAATATAAATAAAAAAGTAAATTTTATGATAATAATTTTTTATTTTATTTTTTAAAGACAATGCAAAATAAAGATTAATGACACAGAATTTCATTGAACAAAATAATTTAAATTTGACAGTATTTGTTGAAAAGAAACTATTAACAAATTAGGGAAAAAAACTAAAGCTGTAACTGCTCATTTCCATAGACAAGCAGAAATAAATTTTTAATTATTGTATATTTAGAAGAACATTAAATAGTACATAAAAATGCCATGAAGCATGAAAGAAAAAACCATGAAACATGAAGAAGAAAGAGAAATAGGTGACAAAGCATTAGAAATACATAAAAGCATTAATATGCTTTTTCTTTTAGTACCTTCTTTTTTTTTTTTTTTCTTTTTTGCAGAACTGGGGATTGAACTCAGAACCTTGTGCTTGCCAGGCCGGGCAAGCACTTATTCTACTGAGCCATCTCCCTGGCCCTTATTTAATACCTTCTTATTCTACATTGAGTAAACTATATTTTTCTTTTTTCTTTTTTAAGAATAAAAATAATGGGGCCGGGGAGATGGCTCAGTAGAATAAGCACTTCCCTGGGAAGCACAAGGGCCTGAGTTCAATCCCTGGTTCCGAAAAAAAAAAAAGTGAAAATAGTGTGTGGTGTTTTGTTTTTTTTTGTGTTTTTTTTTTTTTCTGATCCCGGGATTGAACTCAGGTCCTTGAACTTGCCAAAGAAGCACATATTCTACTGAGCCATCTCCCCTGCCCCACTAAGAATAAAAACAGTAAGAAAACATTAGAAACAATACACAATTTCACTAAACAAAATAATAGGAATTCAACAATGGCTGCTATATTGCATACTATTGTCCTCAATTAGTTATTTAGATTACCAGATAGATGCATACAAAATTGGTTAAAAAAGTTATGAGATTAAAAAGGAAAAGACAAAAAAATTAGATATTATTTTTCTGAGTTAACACACCTATAATATTCATATAATGGAACTTAACAAAAAAGGGGATACAAATGAATATCCATTTTGTATCTGTGTATGCAAAATGGTTAGGATAGATACATAGTTGCATTCTCTTAATGAATAGAGGGAATTGTTCTAATGGTGTTTGTAAATAGGATATTATGTCCACATCTTATATTGCAATTAACCACTAGGAAGAATGCATGAAATGTGTTAATTATTGAAACTGTCCTACCAATTTGGATTGAAACTGTCTCATTGTTATTTGTTTCTCAATAAAATTATGGAAAAAAATTAGATATTAACTGTTCCTTTCAACAGACCATCAGAAATCAGCAGTACAACTATCCAAGCTATCCTGAATGTATACATGACTATCTTTCTTTCTTTCTTTCTTTCTTT
>NW_004524892.1:1281695-1287770 GCF_000260255.1 Octodon degus | reverse complement strand
TCTCTCTCTCTCACTGTATATAGATCTTTATTTTCTTTCATCCTTCTCCTCAACCCAGTTGTTTCTTCCCTTTGAGGATTCTTTCCCTTTCACAGTATCGTACTTTTCAGAATATTTTAGCATCTTCAGTAGCATTTTCTCCCCTAATTTTCAAATTAGAGAATTCATACTTTGATTTTGCACTGGGCTTAATGAATTATGTAGTTGACTATGGGTATATTTTTGAATTTTTCTTTTAAAGATCTTTTAAGTTGAAGGACTATGCTTTTTATCATTTACACCATTTAAAGACTTTTATTATAAATAGCTTAGTAGTGTCTGAGGTACTATTGGTATTTTACTTTACTTTTCCATAATAAATTATGAACATATTCTTATTGTTTAAATTTTAGCACAAGTTCCTACATAGCACTGACATTATGTATCAAGTTATAGTAATTTTTAAAAATTGAAAATTGAATGGCCAGCCAGATAGCTCAGCAGACTAAAGTGCCTGGATTTAATCCCTGACATGCTGTGCTGGCTCTGTCCCCGGGGCACGCTGAGATGATGATTGAGACTAGGTGTCTTGGGGCATGCCTATAATCTCAGCGCTTGGGAGGCTGAAAGTAGGAGAATCACTATGAGTTCCATCTATGTAGTGAAACCCTGTAGACCCTGTCTTAAATACAAAAAAAGAAAAGAAAATTGATGCATAATAATTGTATGTATCTATGAGATAGAGATATAGTGTTATATTTTATTGCATATATGTGAAACTATGGACAGATTGATAAACTTGAATATTACCTTGGTGCAGTGGCCATGCTAATACTCTCTGTATCATTCCAATTTTATATTTTAGTTCATTGAGGTCCTAGTAGGAAAGTCGGATCTGTTATTATTTGTTTATTTAACCATGAGAATGTTTTTATCTCTGGGTTTTTTGACTTTGCTTATGCAATGAAGAGACTGAATTAGATGGTTCTTTATTAAGGTTTCTCAAGGTAGCAGGTTACTTCTCTTATTTATACTTTTTAAAGGTCTTTATTACAGACAGCTAGGTAATGTTTGTAGATGTGTATAGTACATGTGTTCTGTTCATTCCTCGTATATTTCTATTTTCCATGATCCTCTTCCCAAAGTTGATCCTTAGTAACTGTTGTCTGGATAAATGAATGGATAAATGAGTTAGTGAAGGAAGTGAATGTCACAACTGCTTCACACTTAGACATTTGCTCTTCTTTCATCATAAAAAGATTTTATGTGAAGGGTATATGATAGAAACTCTGAAAACAATAGAAAGGGCACTGATACTGTCCAGGGACATAACTCCAGCCACTAAGAACCACTTTCTTCTAGCGCCTAGGAAAAGACCCCCTCTTTGTGCATTCAGTTGCATTTCCAATGCTTTAGGCTCCAGATTTAGTGGTGTGTTCCCAGTTCAGACTCCCATAAAGGAATTGGATAATGGCCAGAGAGCCTCGTAGGTGTCAGAGGCTCAGTCCCATAGGAGGCATTTAAAAGTTCCTGTCTATATTAGAGCCTTTTATTTCCCACAATCATTTGAAATCATGGAGTGAGAAAAGGAGTGTGGAGAATGATCTTGTGAAATTCAACTTCTTGAATCATTAATATTTACAGATAATATTTGGAGAATCTTGGCTGCCCATCTCCTTGATGCTGACCAACATATAATTTGGCATTATAAACCAGATAGCTCTTCTTTCTCTAGAACAAAACATCCAGCCTCACTTTCCACTTTCACAAGCTCTGTTCATAATTTCTTAATGACTCAGGCAGAATTTTCCAACTCAGCATCATATTGGTTTCCCTGAATTATTTGAACTAAAGGATTTGCCTGAGCAGGAGGTAGGCCTCATATCTCATTGAACACTTATCTTTTAATTTCTTTTTAATTTCTTTTTATTTTTTAGAGAATAAAAATAGTATTTAAACAAAAAAAATTACAAGGGAAACAGAATTTCACTTAACAAAATAATATCAATGTCACAGTATTTGTTGTAATGCATAGGGTTTTCTTACAACTACTTGTTCATATTACCAGATATTTGCATGCAAAATTGGAAGAACAGAGACCCAGTCCTAACCAAGGCCCACCCAGTGTGTGGGAGAGCTTCCAGGTACCATGTGCCTGCGGGATCTACTGGTCCCAGCCCAGGCTCAGCGTGGGTGAGACCCTATTCCACCCCCTTGGGATGCCCCCAACCACTCTGCAGCACCTTCCCCACCCTGCCTACAAAGTAGGAATTTCTGCTGCGTTCCAGAAACACCCAGACCCAGTCTTAGCCCAGGCCCAGTGAGTGTGTGGGAGAGCATCCGGCTGCCTGGTGCAGGCAGGACCTACTGATTCCAGCCCAGGTGCAGCATGGGTGAGACCATGTTCAACCTCCTTGGGACGCCCCCCACCACTCCACAGCACCTCCTCCAACCGGCCCGCCCAGTAGGAAATTCTGCCGCATTCCAGGAACCCCCAGACCAAGTACTAGCCCAGGCCCAGTAAGTGTGTGGGAGAGCTTCTAGCTACCCTGTGCAGGCAGGACCTACTAGTCCCAGCACAGGTGCAGAGTGGGTGACACCCACTTTCACTCTCTTGGGATGCCCCCATCACTCCTTAGTAACCCCCACACACTGCACACAGAGTAGGAATTTCTGTTGCATTCCGGGAACCCTGAGATCCAGTCCTAGTCCAGGACCAGTGAGTGTGTGGGAGAGTTGCCTCTCCCACCTACTCCACATTGTCCCCTCCAGACTCAGATAAATCCTGGCAAACAGGCCTGGCATGAAACCCTTCAGCTGCAATCCCTGCAGAGAGTGTAGGGAAGAGAATCAGCCAGCTATTCCAGGAGCAGAACATCTTGCCAGGGGGCACAACAGGTTCACACTCAAGGACAGCAACAGGAAGGAACTGAGCACAGCAATCAGATGCGAGCCAGGCACAGCTGGATAAATCCAAACTTTGTAGATGTACACCTGAACTCCACTAGGTGCTAATGCTATAACTGCAACAAAGATCTACAACAAAGGTCAGAAGACAGTGCTACACAAAATGACAATGAGAAGGAACAAAATGCAATCGCAGAACCCAAACACACCCATAACAAGTGCAGAAGACACTAGCACAGCTCAAATGTATGAATTAATAGGGTCGATAGTAAATAAGCAACAGCAGAAAGTCATAGAGGAACTCAGAGCAGAACTCTTTTCTGCTAGCTCAGCTCAAATGTATGAATTAATAGCATTGAAAGTGAATAAGCAACAGCAGAAAGTTATAGAGGAACTCAGAGCAGAATTATTTTCTGAAATAACAAAGAATTCTCAGAACCCATAGCATCTGAAGTAAAGATTCAACTACAGAAACATAGGGAGGAAAACCAATCTGAAAAAAAACATTGCAGTAAAAGAATTTATAACTGTTTCAAAAGAAGATATCAGTAAAAAAAATAGAGGAGATTAGAAAAATGACGGATTCCTTAAATGAGCAATACAGGAAAGAAATAGATCGCATGAAGCAGAGTCAAAGAGATATAGAGGAAATTAAAATCTCAATCATAAGCTTGCAAAACTGTTTAAATAAATGTGAAGACAGAGTTTCAGATCTTGAAGATGCTGGTACAGCTAGTGAAAAGGTACGAAAGGATCTCCTAAAAACAAATATGATGGAGGCTGGTGAGATGGCTCAGTGCTCTAAAGCACCTACTTAGAACAAGCTTAGCAAAGCACAGGGACTCTGGTTCAATCCTCCAGCACCACATGCCAGGCCCGCCCCCAGGTGGGTGGAGCTGGCCACACACACACACACACACACACACACACAAATAAAATAAATAATGAAAAAAATAAAATGTAGGAAAAAATAATCCATCACCTGAAATATGATGCAAAGATGAACAATGTGAGACCAATGAGGAAGAAGGAGTCAATACAAAAGACATTAAGAAAATGGGCAGAAGTAACAGCAGAAAAGTTCCCAAATATGAGCAAACATCTGATATTCACGTAACTGAAGCATAAAGAATGCCAAGTAACCACAACCCAATTAAAAACATACCGAGACATAATAGTCAAGATCCCAAAAATTGAGCACAAGAATAATTTACTGAAAGCAGCTAGAGAAAAGAAGCAGATCACATTCAAAGGAAAACCCATCAGAATTACAGCCGACTTCTGTTCACAAACCATGAAGTCAAGAAGAGCATGGAGCAGAGTACTTCAACTCCTTTATGAAAACAAATTCCAGCCCAGACTACTATAACCTGCAAAACTCTCTTTCAAGTTTGATGGAGAAGTGAAATACTCTCATGACAAAGAACAGGTAAAGAATTTCATGATGACAAAGCCAACCCTACACAGGCAACTGAAAGATGTTCTAGAGAGAGAATAAAATGATAAGAACTCCATGAATGAGATCAGAAGCAACCAACTACACAGGTCAAGCAATTAAACACAGGAGAAAAAAGAGTAAACAACAACAGGTAAATAGCATGTCAATCATAAGTCAATAAATCTCAAATCTAACCATCAATGTAAATGACTCAATTCACCAATTAAAAGAAATAGATTGGCACAGTGGATAAGGAAACAAAATTCAACAATATGATGTATACAAGAAGCACATTTAATGTATAAAGATATTCATAGGGTGAAAGTCAAAGAACATTACACAGTACTAAATGCCCCAGCACCTCACAAAAAAGCAGGGATAGCAATCCTATTCTCAGTCAGTCTCAACTTCAAATCAACAATGATCAAGCGAAATAAAGAAGGAAACTATATACTGGTTAGGTGAAAAATTCAAGACGAAGAGGTAACACTCATAAATTTCTTTGCACCAAACACAGGAGCACCCAATTATATAAAGCAAATCTTAATGGACATGAAAAATCTAATATTCAATACCACAATCTTAACAGGAGACCTTAACAGACCCTTTTCCCAAAAAGATAGATCAACCAGACAAAAACCTAGAAAAGAAATAACAGAAGTGAACCAGAGCTTGAAACAAATGGACGTGGTGGACATATACAGTGTTCCACCCAAACACAGTTGAATATACATTTTTCTCAGGTGCACATGGGTTATTTTCTAAAATAGACCACATTCTGGTCCATAGGTCATGCTTAAGTATATTTAAGAAAACAGGAATGATGCCATGCCAATTATCTGACCACAGAGCAATGAAACTGAAAATAAATGACAAAAGAAGCCAGAAGGGGGCCTGGCACTAGCTCAGTTCTTTAAGTGGCTGCTTCCTTAAAGCTGTCAGCCTCAGGTTGCTATAGTTCGATCCCCACAACTCTCCAGCCAGCCAAACCTGCCCTGAAGACATTCGGCACAAAAAAAAAGAAAGAAAAAGAAAAGAAACCAGAAAAAAAACCTTTAAAAACATGGAAAGTATTTTTTATTTTTTATTTTTTATTTATTTATTTTTTTCTGAACCGGGAATTGAACTCAGCCCCTTGTGCTTGCCAGGCCAGCGCTTATTCTACAGAACCATCTCCCCTGCCCAATACACGGAAATTAAATGACACCCTACTTAACAACCAATGGGTCAACGATGAAATTAAACAAGAAATTCAACAATATCTACAATTCAATGAAAATTCAAGCACAACTTATTGTAATTGATGGGTTACAATGAAAACAGTTCTCAGAGGGAAATTCATAGCTGTGAACTCACACATTAGGAAAAAACAACGGGAACAAATAAATACCCTAATGCTACATCTTCATCAACTAGAAAAGGAAGAGCGAAACAAACCCAGAGTCTAAAGATGGGAAGAAATCGTAAAGATAAGAGCAGAAATTACTTTGATTGAGAGGTAGAAAACAATTCAAAGAATTAAACAGCAGCAAGCTGGTTTTTTGAAAGATTAAATAAAACATATAAGCCCCTAGCTAAATTCAGCAAAAAGAGGAAAGAAAAAATTCAACTACAAGCAATAAGGAATGAAAGTGTGTAATTACCACAGACCCAAGGCAAATTCAGAAGATTATCAATAGCTACTTTGAGAATCTTTACTCTCACAGAATAGAAGACACAGAAGAAATGGACAGATTCCTAGAAATGTACAA
>NW_004524892.1:1269374-1280680 GCF_000260255.1 Octodon degus | reverse complement strand
AGGAAATGAAATACCTTGGAATTAATCTAACTAACAAGTCAAAGGTCTTTTTAAGAAAAATTACAGTACTCTGATAAAAGAGATCATGGAGGATTTCAGAAAATGGAAAGATATTCCGTGGTCCTAGATAGGAAGAACCAACATTGTGAAGATGGCCATACTCCCAAAATTGCTTTACAGATTTAATGCATGCCCTATCACACTACCACCAACATACCTAACAGAGGTTCAGAAATCATTCCTAAAATTTATCTGGAACCTGAAAAATCCTAGAATAGCAAAGCCAACCCTGGGCAATAAAGACAAGGCAGGCGCCATTACAAGTTTTGACTTGAAATTATATTACAAGGCTACTGTGATAAAATCAGCATGGTACTGGCCAAAAAATAGACCTGAGGATAAATGGAATAGATGAGAAGACACTAAAGCCTCTACGAACACACTCAGCCACCTTATCTTTGACAAAGGGGCCAAACATACTCACTGGAAGAAAGATAGCCTCTTTAACAAATGGAGCTGGAAAAACTGGCTCTCTACATGATGAAAACAAAAACTTGACCCAGGTCTACCACCATGCAGTAAACTAAAGTCAAAGTGGATTAAAGATCTAAACATTAGAGCAGAGACACTAAATCTCCTGCAAGAGAAAGAAGGAGGAACTTCTGAAGACACAGGGGTAGGCAAAGACTTCATGAACGGAAATCAAATCGCACAGGAAACAGTTGAAAGAATTAAAAACTGGGACGTGCTCTTACTGAGAAATTTTTTCATGTCAAAAGAAATTACTAACAAAGTGAAAAGGCAACCCACAGATTTGGAAAAAATCATGACAAGTAAGTACTCAGACATAGGTCTGCTCTCTGGAATTTATAAAGAGCCAAAAAACACTAAGGCCCCAAAATTTAAAGACCCAATCCAGAAATGGGCATCCGATATGAACTCACTCTTCCGGGAGGATGAAATTAAAGAAGCGAATAAATATATGAAAAAATGCTCCACATCACTAGCCATTTGTGAAATGCAAATTAAAACAATATTGAGATATCATCTCACCCCAGAAAGAATGGCTATCATAAAGAAATCACCCAACAACAAATGTTGGAGAGGCTGTGGGGAGAAAGGAACGCTTCTCCACTGCTGGTAGGAATGTAAACTGGTGAAACCGTTATGGAAATCAGTGTGTAAACTCCTTAGAAATGTTGGACTGGTAATCCCATTTAAACCAGCTATTTCTATACTTGGAATTTTCCCGGGGATCTGAAAACATCATGTCATAGGGATATATTGTGCCCATGTTTATAGCAGCACAGTTTGTGATAGCCAAATCTTGGAAACAATCAAGATGCCCATCATCTGAGGAATGGTGAAAAAGATGTGTTATTTTTACACAATGAAGTATTACTCAGCTATAAAGAATGATAAACTCAAAGGCTTTATATTGAAATGGATGCCACTTGAGCATATACTCATAAGTGAAATAAACCAGACACACAGGTATAAATATCATATAGTTTCCCTAGTATAAGATCTCAAAAGAAGAAATACAAACAGAAAGGTATAATACACATAAAAGGAAAGCAGGATCTCAAGGACTAACTAATTAAGAGAGGGAAAGAAGAAGAGCTAGGAAACATGACAATGTGATGCCATACAGTTATATGCAAAAGATGAGCAAGGCAATGATCCTGAGAATCTCCAGAAGATTTTTGAATCCAGCAGTTAATTGGAAAGATTCTCACCCTGACTAACTATATCCACTGATACCTCTGAACTAAGCAACTGCACTGAAGATGGTAATCTGTAATAGCAGTCTCATGCTTGGAGTGCCTGTCATTCTGGTCTTCTGAATATGGGCTGCTTGTCATGACATGCCAGTTGCTGCTGTGCTGTCTCTCGGGTAGATGATTGTTCAAAATGAAGGGGGTGGTGAATGAAGGCAAGAGACAGGAAAAGGAATATTGTGGGACTGTCCTGCTTCAAGGTTGTATATCGCTAGATTTTTGGACTTATGTGTAAACATAAGAAGTATATAATTCTTTATGCCTATTTTTAAAAATATATTCTAATTTTTAAATGTGTTTTCATCATATTTTATAGGGACTTAAAGTTCAACATATCAATACTTGATGAAAAATACCTGTTCCTTGTTTTGCCTAAGATGTTTGATATGCAGACAGATAGTGAGGTTAAGCTTATCAGCCTAGGTTGTCTGTTAGTAACAATAAGCTTGTCTTCTGGATGGTTAACAACCTAAGTTTTCAGACCAAAATTAGAGAAAAAGGAGGGCTGCAAGGAAAGCCAACATTTTGGCTCTAGCCTTCCAAGGTCAGTTATGACTCGATAATGTTCCCAATTTTCTGATTAAGGAGATTATGGGGCCAAACAGGAAAGTGATTGATGATGTAGAGTGTGCTGAATGACAGTCACATGGAGAGAAAACAGTCTCTCAGGCTTTCACAGAGAGCACATTGGTCGAGCAATGGCTGTGACTCATCCACATGGCTTACACTGACAAAGATTCTACAATCTGAGGTATAGGATCTCAGGATAAATCCTGAGGGGATTATACTGACCTTATCAGACCCAAAAGCTACAACTCTTGTTGCATAAGTCTTGCTTTACCTTGGTCTTAACCATCCAGAAGAAAAGTATAAAAATGAAGTACAAGAAGTAAAGTCATGGTATTATGTTGTGCTGTAGGGTACTCAGGTCAACAATTTCTGACACTGCTCATGAAGTGGAATACCCAATAGTATTATAGGCTGCTAAACTCTTTTAGAATATTTTGCTGAGTTTCCACACCTATAATATTTAAATGATAGACCTTAACGAAAAAGGAGATACAGATGAACTTCCATTTTGTATCTGTGTATTCAAAGTGGTTTGGATAGATATATAGTTACATTCTCTAATGAATAGAGGGATCTTCTAATGGTGTTTGTAAGTAGGATATCAAGTTCACATCTTGTACAGCAATTAACCCCTAGGAAGAATTTATGCATTGTGTTAATTATTGAAACTGTCCTACCAATTTGGTTTGAAACTGTCTCATTGCTATTTGTTTCTCAATAAAATTATGGAAAAAAAATTCGAAGAAGAAAGACAAGAGGAAATCCCTAAGAAATTAAGACAGAGCTGGGGAGATGGCTCAGTAGCATATGTGCTTCCCCGGCAAGTGCTAAACCCTGATTTCAATCCCAGTTCAGAAAAAAAAAAAAAGAAAAGAAAAAAGAAAGAAAGAAATTAAGAGAAAAAGACAAATAATTGAAAGGAAGACAAAACAAATTAAGCATGAACTGCCCATTTTCATAGACCAACAGAAATCCAAAATGTGGTTTTCCAATCCATCCTGCTTACATACATAGATGTTTCTCTTTTCCTCATTACCTCTACTATCCTTCTCCTCAACTTAGTAATTTCTTTTGAACAGATTCATTCGCTTTTCACAACATCTATTGTACCATTCAGACTTTATTTTCTCTTTCAGGGTCTCACACTAATGAGACAATAAGATGTTTGCTCATGCGGGTCTGATTTATTTCACTTAAGAGTGTGGTCTCTTGTTACATCCATTTACCAAGAAAACCATCAAATTTGTCCTGCTTCTAGCTGAATAATACTCCATTGTGTAAAAACACCACATATTCTTTATCCATTCTTCAGCTGATGGACATTTGTCTTCTTTGCAATATTTAGCTATGACACATTGCAGTGCTATAAACGTGGGTGCACATATATCACTGTGGTATGAGGTTTTCAGTTCTTCTGGAAAATTTCACAGAAGAGGAATAGCTGGTTGAATGAAACCTTCAATTCCAGCTTTTTACAGTATCTGCACATTGATTTCCATAGAGGTTGTACCAGTCTGCATTCCCAGCAACAATGGAGAAGCATTCTCTTTTCCCCACAGCTTCTCCAGCATTTGTTAATGGCTGACTTCCTCATGTTAGCCATTCCTTCTGGAATGAGATAAAATCTCAGTGTTGTTTTAATTTATATTTCTCAAGTGACCAATGACATTAAGCATTTTTTCATATATTTATTTTCCATTTATATGTCTTCCTCTGAGAAGTTATTCATGTCACATGACCATTTTTATATTGGGTCTTTGAACGTGGGGGTCTTGAGTTCTAAAAAATTCTTTATATGTTCGAGATAGAAGGCCTTGGGCCCAAGGAGATGGCTCAGTAGAATAAATGCTTTCCCAGCAAGCTCAAAGGCCTGTGTTCAATCCCAGGTTCCACAAAAAAAGAAAAAAAATAGAAGGCCTTTTTCAGAGGTGCACTCAGCTATAATTTCTTCCCAGTTTGTGGGCTTCCTTTTTACTCTTTTGAAGATTTGCCTCAAAATACAGAAACTTTTCAAAAAGATGAGATCACAGTTACTGATTATTTGAAGTATTTCCCATCCAGTTTTTTTTTTTGAATACTCATTTTTCAGAAGATTGAATCCTTGACATGGTTGGATGTTGATGTCTTTGTGGATGCAAAATGTTTTTCTCTGTATCAGTAAACTATACAGAGGTGATATTGGGATTAAGGCTTCTAGTAATTTGGAAAATTTTGGATTTTAGAGAACTCTTGTCTCATTTATATTTGTAAATTAAAGATAATAACTCATGTTGCAGAAATGGCTATCTCTCAAAAATCTTCTCAGACTGGCTGAGGAGTGATGGGGACAGGAATGCAAAGAAAAGACACAGCAAAAAGATGAGAATCGTCAATGGAAAAAGCACTGGGTTGGGAGTGAGTAGATCCAGGTTCTGGTTTTCCTTCTGTTGTACACATACTTGCTCTGTGTGTAGTACTGTGCAAATTTCTGTCTCTCTTAGGTTTTTTTTGTGTGTGTATAAAATGAGGGGATGGTCCATGGGATTCAATAAAGAACTTTTTTTCTGATTTTCTTTTTAGCTATTAGAGGAAATAACTTTCTTCCATTATTCTGGGGCTGGACTACCTGATTTTGTGACCTGGACCAGTACTTGCCTGACTGTGTAGCCTTAAGCAATGAACTATTTCTTTCTTTCTCTTTCTTTCTTTCTTTCTTTCTTTCTTTCTTTCTTTCTTTCTTTCTTTCTTTCTTTCTTTCTTTCTTTCTTTTGTATTTTAGGGAAGGGTCTACAGTGTGTCCAGGTTCTTACTACTAGATCAGATTTGTAGTGATCCACCTGTTTACAGCCTTCTAAGAGCTGGGATTATAGGCATGTTCAATTACCATCTCAGCATGCCCCGGGGGCGTGGGGTTTGAAATCTGGCCCCTGCACCTGCTTGCGGGTGCTTTAATCCACTGAGCTATTTGGCCAGCCCATGAACTTAATCTCTATGTGTTTTACTATAATTGAAATAAGGAAATATTATTTGCTGTATAGGATTATTGTAAAAACAATAAATTATTTCAACTTGTGCAGAATACTTAAGAGATTTCCTGGCACATAATAAATGCTAATAAATATTATTTAACATTATTATTATAGGAGTATATCCCTGGGCTCTTCCAAGGAAGCCAGGGCAGAGTATCTGTGATGTCAGGTTCTACCCTTTTCCTTTTCTCTGTAAAAGAGGACACCTAGGGGCTGGGGAGGTGGCTCAGTAGAATAAGAGCTTCCCTGGGAAGTGTAAGGGCCTGAGTTCAATCCCTGGTTCCGGAAAAAATAAAAAAGAGGACACCTAGTGGTTGCATTCCTGGATCTCCAAACACTGCCTCCCCTCCTTTAGGGGAAAGAAACCTTCTGCTCCTCTGCTGTATGAACCTTGAGGTTATTCTACCTGGGGCACCAACCTGGACCTTTCTCTCTCTTTTTTTTTTTTTTGTGGAACCAGGGATTGAACTCAGCCTCTTGTCATTGCCAGGCAAGTGCTTATTCTACTGAGTCATCTCTCCAGCCCCACCGTCTCCCTGGTCCCATGGGGTGTGATTCTATGAAGGTTTTTTTTTGTTTATTTATTTATTTTTTTTCTTTTGGCAGAAACAGGGATTGAACTCAGGCCCTTGTACTTGCCAGGCAAGTACTTATTCTACTGAGCCATCTCCCCGGCCCTTACAAAGTGTTTTTATGCTTCTACTACATCCACAAATAATCTTGTCCCTTACTCTGTTTTTATCCTTGCATATATAGTCTATTTAAACAAATAAATGAAAAAAGAAGTCTGGTAAATTAAATAGTCACCCATGAAAAGTAACATCTGAACTCAAATGTGGGTTACAGGAATAAATATGTTAAAGTCAGAAGGGGCCTTATGGATAATCTCATATGATTCTTGACTTATGTAGAGTTTTTAAACAAACTGAAGCATAAAAAGGCAAAGGGCTTCCTCACGATGATACAGCACAGTTAGAGCTGGAAGATAGATAATTGGATGCAAAGTTCTAAGTCTTTCACTGTTTAAATTTTCCTCTGGGATATTTGGAGACATTTGAGAGTTAATTAATCTGGAAGGGCTGATACTAAGTACTATAAAAGGTGGGTATATGAGTGGAAATGATTTAAAACTCTAAGGCTCTTGAGTTCTTCTCAAAATTCCTTGTAGAAAGTTGCTTTCTCTGTCTTCAAATATGCTCAAAGTAGTCTGGGAAATCTAGAGCTCCAAAGTTCCAATGTTCTTAAATCTACTGCCATTTCCTGGTGAAGTATGGAGAAGCTATTCAATTGGACTCCTTATATATCTCCAGGACATGGGAGGAGGAGTTTGTCACTCTGGAATCATATTAAAGGCTCACAGCATCTGCTTTGAGATTCTTGGTCATGAAATTCAAAGAACATGAAGGATTTCAATTGAATTTATGGAAGAGTGAATCAGAGGTCACTGTCTGGTTTACTTGGTGGCCAGTCCATGGGGGGAGGGGTGGAGTAATGAGAACAAAGAGCAGTGTGAGCCCCTGGTCAACAAAATAGCTTAAAAAATAGAGACCATGCACCTTAGAGAGCACAGTAGAGATTCTGGGAGCATTAGACAGTATTCATTCTGAAAAATAAGATCTTAATTTATGTCTAATCATGGCTAGATGAAAAACCTACTTCACACCTCCTAGGCAGCATGGCTTGGAGGTAAGTAGTAGCCAAGTCAACTTCTTCCATTTGGAGGCAAAACAGAAGAGCCTTGTGCATAAATTCACAAATATAGTCCGTGGCCTCTGCACTGGCAATGATAGGCATAAGCCTCAAAGTAGCAGTATGTAGTTCCAACATGCTATGCCAAGCCAAGGACAGGGACAACATTGTTCAGATCAACATTAAGATGTATATGGCCTGGTTAGCACTGTATGCCTCTGGGCCAAAACCTGATTTACTCTGCCAATCAGCTTTTCCAGAAAGTCTGAAACCTATTTTTTGGTTCTTTATATTCTTTTCTGACCTAAAAACTTTTCGCTGGTCATTCATAAGGTTATCACTTTTTAAAAAATTTTTTATTTTATTTGTGTGTGTGTGTGTGTGTGTGTGTGTGTGTGTGTGTGTGTGTGTGGCCAGCTCAGCCCACCAGGGGGAGGGGCTGGCTGGTATGTGGTGCTGGGGGATTGAACCGTGGTCCCTTTGCTTGGCTAAGCTAGTTCTAAGTAGGTGCTTTAGACCACTGAGCCATCTCACCAGCCCCCACTTTTAATTCATACTGCTCTGTTCTTCCAATTTCATAAGAGATCTCACATAAAGGAAGGACCACAGAATAGGCATCATGAAGGATTTTCAATCTAGAAGAGCTCAAAAGAACATCTAAATTACTGTTTTGAGGTACCTTTCTTACTTTCCAAGATTCCATTATCATTTTTATTCTCATGACCCTCAATTTTGTATGCCCATCCTCATTCTCAAGCTAAAAATTAATGTGCCAAGATTTTATCATTTAGATGTATCACAAGCACAATAAACCCAACATGTACAATATGTATAATTTATAACATTTTCATTTAACTATATCTTACCCCAGGGTTTCTGCTTTTACTGGTAGTACCTTTGTGTACCAGTTACTAGCCTAGAAGCCTAGCATCCTTGAATTATCTCTGCCTCTTATTGTATAGGTACAAAATCATCAATCTGCAAATCCTAATGGAGGGATTTTTTTTGGTTGGTTCAGGATGCCTTAAGGGCAGGTCTGGTAAGGCATGAGGATCTGGGGATTGAACCACAGCATCCTGCATTTGACTGCTTTTGCATAAGCAGGCACTTAAACAACTAGGCTAACTGGCCAGGGCCTCTGTAAATTCTATTGGTTTTTAAAATCTAAATATATTTGTAATGCCTCTCTTGTTTGTTGTTCTCCAGCAACATGTAGCTACTTCAGATCTCCTAAAGACATTATTTAAAATCACCTTTTGTCTTTCTTTTGCTATCTCTTCCTTATTGGTATGAGTCTTTCCTACTAATTATTTTGCTTGGTTAATTTTCTATTACTTCATCCCAGTAATCTCCCAGTTTGGGAGAGAAGGTGTACTTGTATGATCCCATAGCATCCACTGCATTCCTTATCATTCTGCTTTGTCATTCTTAACTATACTTATCTTTTTAGCTGCCTTTCCTCATGGGATTATATGGACTTTTTTTGGTGGAACTGGGGATTGAACTCAGGCCCTTGCACTTGCCAGGCAAGCACTTATTCTACTGAGCTATGTCCCCAGCCCCTATATGGTTTTTGAAGAGATAGTGACTTATTTATCCATATCCTCTGCACCTAGCATATTGTTTGACATATATTAGCTGCTGAATAATTGCTTTCTGAATGAATGAAAGGGGTACTCAGGTATAGTTATTTTAACATTCAGCTTGCCCTCCTCTTGAGACTTTGTAGTTTGCAAATGCAAAGTTACCTAAAGATGCTAAGGGGGGCCGGGAAGATGGCTCAGTGGAATAAGCGCTTCACTGGTGAGCACAAGGGCCTGAGTTCAATCCCCGGTTCTGGAAAAAAAAAAAGATGCTAAGTAACTTACTTCAGATCACACAATTCATAGTGAATCCTAAATTCTAATTTCTGACCTGCTCCTGGCAGGATAGCTCAGCTGATTAAGTGCCTACTTAGGCAAGTGCAGGGAACAGAGTTTGATCCCTGGTACAGCATACCATGCTGGTCCTGTCCCCTGGTGCACTGAGCCATGACAGAGTCTGGGTGTGGTGGTGCACACCTGTAATAATCCCAGCACTGGGGAGGCTGAAAACAGGAGGATCACCTAGAGTCCAAGCTGCATATGAAACCCCGTACAAAATACATAAATAAAAAATATTTAGACTCCTCATCTGAAAAGTATTCTGCTTCTTCTCATTGTTTCCAAATCAAGGAGATATATATTAGGTGCAAAATATCCTTGAAAGTCTCAAGTATTTAAAAGATGATTGGACTGGGGGGCATTAGACACATCAACATAATTTCCAGTTAATAAGTTCAGGAGCTAAATGTGCTGACCGAGGGTGGGACCTCATTAGAGATGGTCACTGGAACACTGCATTTATAACCCTAGTTCCTCCTTCTTTCCTTTTTTTCTGGCTACCATAGTAGAGCAGGTTTCCTCTACCATCTCCTTCTACCACATGTTTCTTCCCTGGAACCACCTGACTTTGGACTGAATCCACTGGCAGCGCTGAGACAATTAAACCACTCTTTAATTAAGTTGTGCGTGTTTGGTATTTTGTCCCAGTGATGGGGAAATTTCTAACACAGACAGGTTCTCAGAATGAGTAGTTTTCCCTTAACTTTTGTTTTTACTGCCTTTTTTGAAGTGCAACTCACATGATATAAAATTAACCATTTTAAAAGGTATGGTTCAGTGGCATGCAGTACATTTATAATATTGTACAATCATTACTTATATTTAGTTCTCAAACATTACTATCATCCCCAAAGGAAACTATATATTAATCATTACTCTCCATTCTCTCCTTCTCCCTTCACCTCTGGCAATGACTAATTTGCTTCCTGACTTTATGGACTTAGATATTTTAGATACTTAATTAGAAATGGAATCATATATGTAACACTTTGTACATCAGTTTTTATTTAACATTTTTTAGTTTCATCCATGTCATAGCATATATTGATATTTTATTCATCTATGGGTGCATAATGTTTCATTATATGGTTATTTCACTCTTCACTTATCAAGTGTTCATCATAGATGGGAACATTTGGTTTCTCTCCAACTTTGGATTATATTGTGAGTAGTGGTGTGATGGATATCTGAAAGCAGGGACTTGCTTAAACTATAGTTTTCAATTTTTTTTACATTTTTTAAAAGAGAATACAAAATGATCAAAAAACTCTAAACAATACAAAATTTCACTAAACAATATAATAGGAATTTGACAATGTTTGTTGTAGTACATAATGTTATTTTTCCCAATTTATTTTATTTATTTATTTATTTATTTTGGCTGTCTCAGGCTACCTTAATGGTGGGTCTGATAAGGCATGGAGAGCAGGGGATTGAGCTGTAGTTCACTGCTATATTCCCCAATTTAATTGTTTAGAACATCAGGTATAAATGTGCAAAATTTGAAACATTATAAGAAATTAAAAAGAGAGGGCTGGGGAGATAGTTCAGTAGACTAAGCACTTTCCTGGCAAGCTCAAGGTCCTGAGTTCAATCCCTAGTACAAATAAATAAATAAAGAAAGAAAGAAAGAAAGAAAGAAAGGGAAAAATTTAAACATTAACTGCTCCTTTTAATAGACCAAGAGAAATCAGCTGTACAATTATCCAAGCTACCTTGTATATATACATAAATATATCTGTTTTTCTTCTTGTTTACTTCAAATGAGGACGTGAGTCACATAGCTATGGGCATGAATGCAGAACAGCATCTCTTACTTTTGGGAGCTGGGTTAGTGACTCTGGCTCTTTCAAGGTGATTGATACTTATTTAGAATATCAATCTCTGATGTCCATCCCTAGGAAAGTATGTGGCTGTATTTGTTTACTCTTTTGTCTTGAGTTCTGGGCCACAACAGGAGTGTCTGTCTCTTCCAAGGTTGCAAAGTCACCTTGTCCTCCACATTGTCTGCTTCAGGATCTACCCATCTGACTGCCTACAATAGTTCTATCTAATTTAGGTGCCTACAACATTAGTACAAGGAAGGACGTCATAAAGACCAATACAGAAATTAATGCCATTGAGACTGAAAAGTTACAATCAACTAATTGAAAACTTTTTTCTTTGAAAGATTAGCCAATGTTACTAAAATAAAGGATCCAGTTCATTCAATTAGAAATAAAAAACAAAATTGTACTAAATTATTAAGAAATACAGGGCTGGGGAGACAGCTCAGTGGAATAAGAACTTCCCTGGCAAGTGCAAGGGCCTGAGTTCAATCCCCGGTTCTGGAAAAA
>NW_004524892.1:1268522-1269274 GCF_000260255.1 Octodon degus | reverse complement strand
AACCGGGAATTGAACTCAGGCCCTTGTGCTTGCCAGGGAAGCACTTATTACACTGAGCCATCTCCCAGCCCCTACAACTTGTATTCTAATAATATGGAATATTAAGGGAAATGGATATATTCCTAGATGCATATGAACTACCAATATGAAGCTAAGAATATGTAAAAGTCCTGAGAAAACCCCAGGTCTCAAAAGCATCCCTTCTGAACAAAAGAAAGCAGTTAAAATTTTACATGAGACCAGAAGAGAAATAAAATAGTACAAGCAATTTTGCACAACAAGTATAAAAGGGTGCAACCACTACAGAAATCAGTATGGAGCTTTTTCAGAAAAACTAAAAATAGATGTTTCATTTGATCTTCTGAACATAAAATAGGTTAAACATTTGAAGAGATAAGTGTATGCAAAAGCTTGTCAGAACATAAACTCCATGGCACAAGATACAATACCAAGAATCTACAAATGGAATTATATCAAATTAAAAAGCTTCTGCACAGTAAAGAAAATCACCAACAGAGTGAAGAGACAACCTGCAGAATGGGAGAATTTTTTTGCCAGATGAGTGTCAGAGGACTAATATCTAAATTTATAAATGACTCAAAAATTTAGAAGCCCCAAATGTAAAGATTCAATAAAACATGGCATCAAAATGAATAGATACTTCATGGGGAAATATAACTGAACAACAAATATATAAAAAATGTTCCACATCATTGACCATTTGAGAAATACAAATTAAAAAAATAGAGATT
>NW_004524892.1:1266648-1268252 GCF_000260255.1 Octodon degus | reverse complement strand
ATAAATAAATAAATAAATAAAATTTTTAAAAAATGAAATAAAAAAATAGAGATTCCATCTTCAGAAAAATGGCTACCATCAAAATATCAACCAGTACCTAATGTTATCACGGTTGTTGTTTAAAGGGAACCTGTTTTCATTGTTGGTGGGAGCATAAAATGGTACAATTGTTGTAGGCAGCCAAATTAGATAGAAATATTGTAGGCAGTCAGACAGGGCCAGGCCCTCAAAGGAGGTAACATAAAAGACAAGATACCTTACAACTGTGGGAAAGAGGTATGCTCCTGCTATGAGCCAGACCTAAAGACCAGAGATCAAACAAATGTTAACCTCCCTAAAGATTATCTTCCAATGAGGCCAGGGAGATGGTTCAGTGGAATAAGTGCTTCCCTGGCAAGTGCAAGGGCCTGAGTTCAATACCTGGTTCCACAAAAATAAATAAATAAGTAAAAAATAAAAAAATTAAGATTAGCCTCTGGGATTGATCTTCACCCTGAGAAAGTCAGAAAGACTCATTACCTAATGGCTACCAGATAAAGTCCTGTTTTACATTCACACCGACTTGCTATGTGACTCACTTCCCCATTTGTTCCTGGGCATAATCAATCTTACTTGAGCAATGCTGCTTGTAATCTCATTGGTTGGCCATAGTTTTGTCCCACCCTGCATCCACCTAAGTGAGTTCCCATTCACTCCACCTTAGCCCCGCATGGTTTTACACTATGAAATTCCCTGGAAGGGAGAGCTTCCCTGGGACAACCCACTCGGGCCCCCCTCCTGTCCCTGTCTCAGACAGTACATTTCTTTCCCTCAATAAATATATTCTTCTCATAACCTCTGTTCCTAAAATTCATTCTTCAGTTTTAGAGAACATGAACTCTTCCCAGATACATTTTAGGTGGGGAGATCAGCTTTTTTCCGTGTCATTTGGAGGTTCCCTGTATCACAACCACTATGGAAGGAAGTATGGAGATTTCTCAGAATAACTTAACATAGATATTTCAATTGACCTAGCTATTCTCCTCTGAGAAATCTTCCCATAAAGGTTAAAGACACCATACCACAGTAATGTATAAATAGCCAAACTTATAGCTAGAAATTCATAATAGAAAAACCTTTTAAACAGCCTGCATATCTATAAACAGAAGAATAGAGAAACTCTGATATTTATACAAAGTAGAGTTCTATTCAGCCTTAAAGAAGGATAAACTTGAGTCATTTTTAGAACAATGGATGCACCTTAAGACCATAATATTAAGAGACCCAGTCTTAGCCCAGGTCCGGTGAGTGTGTGGAGAGCTTCCTGCTACCCTGCGCTGGCGGAAACAGTCCCAGCCCAGGCGCAGCATGGGCCGGACCCTCTCCCACACCCTCGGGACGCCCCCCACCACTCCGCAGTACCTCCCCCATCCCTCCCGCCGAGTAGGAATTTCTGCCGAGTTCCGGGAACCCCCAGACCCAGTCCTAGACCTGGTCCGCAGCGGGAAGGAGGTGAGCACAGCAGCCAGACCCAAGCCAGACACAGCTGGATAAGTCCAAACTCTGTAGAGCTCCACCTTAACTTCAGTAGGTGTGAAGGTTATAACTACAGCAAAGATCTACAA
>NW_004524892.1:1239740-1261307 GCF_000260255.1 Octodon degus | reverse complement strand
TGCAGTGTATTATTTGTTGAAACTGTACTTTCGATTTGATTTGAAACTGTCTCATTGCTATATGTTTATCAATAAGACTTTGAAAAGAAAAAAAAGACCATAATATTAAGTAAAATAAATCAGATACAGAAACTTAAATATTTCATGGTTTATCTTATATAAGAAGATCCATTTATAAATGATGTACACTAAAAAATAGGAATAGGATAATAGGAAACAAAGAGGAAAAATTATTCGAATTCAGCATAGACAACATATCTAAAAATATATCGTGAGTTAGTATACTGTCTTATGTGTTTTATATGCTTTATGGCTTATTAGTCCCGTTGTTACTGTATATGAATGAGAATTAACTGTATGAAGAGTTATAAGATAAATAAATGAATATGATGATGGTAAAGATATAAAAGGGGTTGAAGGGAGAAGGGGAGAAAGAAGAATTGAAATGTGTTAAGCATATGTACAGGGCTGGGGAGATGGCTCAGTGGAGTAAGCGCTTCCCTGGCAAGTGAAATGGCCTAAGTTCCATCCCCGGTTCCACACACACACAAAAACAAACAAACAAACAAACAAAAAACCCATAGGGACAAATTCTCCATGATGAGTGTAAACATTACCTACTGCAAGCATATATTAATAAGAAAAACATTTTAGGGGCCAGGGAGATGGCTCAGTGGAATAAGTGCTTCCCTGGCAAGCGCCAAGGGCCTGAGTTCAATCTCCGGTTCCGAAAAAAAAAAAAAAGAAAAACATTTTAAAAATAAAATACTACCTATAGTCACCATAATGTACATCGGCTCTCCAGAACTTTATATTTTTTTTAACTTAAAGAGTATACTCCCCAGGACTGGGTGTGATGGTGCACGCCTACAATCTCAGCACTTGGGAGGTGGAAAACAGGAGGATCACCACAAGTCCAATCTAGTAGTGAGACCCTGAACACCCTGTAGACTCTTCCCTAAAATACGAAAGAAAAAAAAGTGTATGTCTCAAACAAAATCAGCTGTTTTCCTTCACTGTTCAGTATCTGGTGACTGCCATTTATTTGACTCATTGTTTCTAAATACATTTTCAGCTCCCAAGTGTAAATGAGATCATTTAGTACTATTCTTCCTGAATCTGATTTATTGCTCAAAACATAATATCCTATATATAGTTCATTCATGTTATTTCAAATTGCAGAATTGCCTTATTTTTAAAGCCTGAATAGTATTCCATTTAGGGATATTTCCATATCTTGGCTTTTGTAAATGATGTTACAGTGAATGTAGATGTATATATGTCTTTTTGAGGCAGTGATTTCATTTTATTTGGATATATTCAGAAGTGGAATTGCTTGGCTCCTATTATATTTCTAATTTTTACATTTTATAATGACCATAATGTTTTCTGCAATAGATAGATCAATATTTACTTCCAACAATGATATACAAATGCTTCCTTTCCTCATTAACAAATATCTTCCTGATATTTGTAATGGCCATCCTAACAGGTATAAGAATTAATATATTATTGTGTTATTTGTTTATTTCAGGGTATCTTTTGCTACATTATTTCACCATCTTATACTTCTGGAATCAAGTTACCATCTTGGATCAGCATTCTAAGTAGCTGGAACCATAGGTGCCTGCCACAGATTTAATTAAAACTCTTGGTCATTTCATTTTTTTTTTCAACTTAGTAAATTGCTTTCTTGTTAGCCACATTCGATGGTAAACCTGTAGTTTCAGCCACTTGGGAGGCCAAAGCATGGCAATTGCTTGAATATAGCAGGTCAAGATTAGCCTGAAAAACATACTAGACTCTGTCTAAAACCGAAATCAAAAACAAAAGCAAAAGCAAAAACAAAAATAAAACTGGATGTGGTTTCACATGCCACTAATCCCAGCATTCTGGGAGGCTGAGGCAGGAGTCTGTCAGGTTTGAGCCCACCCTGGGAAGCTTACTGACTTAGTGAGAATGTGTCAAAAATTAGATAGATAATAGATAGAAAAATGAGAGATACACAGACAGATACACAGACTGACAGATATACAGACAGATTTGGAAATGTGCAAAAGTTTGGATTCAATTCCCTATGCCATAAAAACAAGATAAGGCAAAACAAAAAGCCACCAAAACAGAACAGTTCTTTTTTAGTTTACTTTATAAGTTAAAAAATTAAAGAATACAAAATAGTGATAGAATAAAATAATGTAGTTTTTTTTAATGACTGAGAATACTAAGGCTGTTTGACAATACTCACAAACCTCAGAGTGGTAGTTTTCCTAATTGTTTAGTAGTCTTTTGTATTGCAGGAAAGGGTTTACAGGGTGTTCAGGGTCTCACTACTAGATCAGACTCATCTGATCTAGTGATCTGCCTGTTTACAGCCTGCCAAAAGCTGGGATTATGGGTGTGCACCACCACACCCTCTCAATTGCCATCTCAGCATGCCTCAGGGGCAGGGTCGGCATGGCATGCTCGGGAATTGAACCCTGTCCCCTGCACCTGCTTGCAGGCACTTTAATCTTCTGAGCTATTTGGCCAGCTCAATAGTATATAAATATAAGAAATGACTTTGTGAAACTGCTGTCTAATTGGTTTTTTAAAATAATTTTATTGAGAAACACATATCAATGAGTTACTTTCACAACCAATTACTGGCATATTTACAGTAATTAATACATTGCATATTGTTGTCTTAGTGGTTATTCATTGTACAAGATATAGACATGATATCCTGTCTCAAACACTATTAGAATAGGAGCTGGGGAAATGGCTCAGTGGAATAAGCGCTTCCCTGGCAAGCACAAGGGCCTGAGTTTAATCCTCAGTTCCACAAAAAAAAAAAAAAAAAAAAAAAAAAGAAAAGAAAAACACTATTAGAACAAACCTCTCTATTCATTGAATTAAGAGAGTGGAGCTGTATATCTATCCTAACAATTTTGAGTATACAGATACAAAACGGTCGTTCTATCCCACTTTTTTGGTTAGTTTTGTCAGAGAAGGGTATTCCATTATCATTTAAATATTGTAGATGCTTGAATTCAGCAGAATCTCCCAATAAAGTCCATAATAGTAGTGGGTTTTCTGTAAGACTGGCAATGTCCAAAGTTGTTGACTTGAGCTTTTTACAGCTCAGTATATTAATGTGGCTTTACTTTCTATACTTAGGTTTCATACTTTTCCGCTGGACTGTTAAGACCAAGGTAAAGCAAGACCTATATAACAAGCAATGTAACTTTTACATCTGACAGGGTCAGTCAAATCCCCTCAGGATTTAACTTGAAATGCTATACTGCAGTTTGTAGGTCCTTTGTGAGTTTCAGCCATGTGAATGTGTCATGACCATTGCTTGACCAATTTGCTCTCTGTGTAAGCCTGAGAGAATGTTTTCCCTCCATGTCACTCTCCTTAGGCACACTCTACATCATCGATTGAGGAGATTATGGGGCCACAGATGAATGTCTAATTGTTAAGATTGCATTTTTGTATTCGTTTTCAAGCTTTTTCCTGACTTTGACAATTTCTTTTAGATAGACTTGTCTTCATGTGTCACAAAGTCCAATTTACAATCACTTTGTTAATAGTACCTTTGCTTGTAACACTCACTTTGCATTATAAAATTATAATAGTATAGTTAGGATATAGATTCTTTTTTACACCAAATATTAGTAGGCAAAAAAGTGGGTTTCCATAATAGAATGTGTTAATGAGTCTTTTTTAAATAGACACCCATTGGCCTAAATAATTTTTTTAATTCTTTTTTTTTAGTTTTCAATTTTTTTTATGTATTTGGTTGTTGAAGGCTCTCATTAGACAGCTTGGACTGGTGATGATCCTCCTGCTTTCAACCACACCAGCCCTGGGATTACAGGCATGCACCACCACACACAGCCTCAGAGGCTGGCTCTGCCTACCCTAGGGGTGGGGTGTTGGTGCTGGGGATCAAGTCTTGCTCCTTGCCCTTGCCTAAACTTGCATAAGTAGGCACTTTAGTATGCTGAGCTATCTCACTGGCCCTAAAGAGTTTTTTTTATATTCAAAAGGTTTTCTTCTTTTCTTTTTTATTTTCTATGTATTTGGTACAGGATCTACAGGGTCTCACTACACAGATCAGATTTGAGGTGATCCTTCCTATTTTTCAGCCCCCCAAATTCTGGGAATACAGGCATACACCACCATGCCCAGTCTCAATCTCAGTGTCAGGGCAGGGCCTGGGGGCAGGGCCGGCATCACAGACTGGGGATCAAATCCTCCATCTCTGCATCTGCCTAAACAGGTACCTTAATCAGCTGAGCTATGTGGTCAACCCTTCCAGTGCTTTTCTTATAAAGCTGTCTCTAACAAAACAAACTTTAGTAACCATTGTATTCCCTCACCTTATTTTTGTTAATAGTTTGAATAACTGTTAATATTTCTTCTCTGCGCTAGGCACAAACTTTGGGCAGAGGGACTTGTTATTTTCAAGCCTTCTTTTTTGTCTTTGAAATGCATAAGAAAGTACTTTAGTCAGTATTTTTTTCTGACAAATAGGCAGATTTGGCTCTCTGTGGAGTTGTTTTATCAGTCCTCTAGTGTTTTTCTTTTCTTATATATTGATAGTCTTTTCCCTTGTATTTCCTCAGAGTGGTGCTGTGAATATCACAGCATAGTCTTTGGTGCAATATATTTTTTGGTCTTCTTTGAATATTAATGATCACTTTCTATTCCTCCCCCCCTTTTTTTTCTTCTTATGCTATTCCAAACTCCATCTTTTGTGTTTATGGTGTAACGCAATACATTCCTTTGGTGGTATATTGACAGTTGCAGAAGTGCATGGTTCATCCTCAAACCTGGGGTGAAAAGAAATTCTTAATGTTCAGGTCTTGATCTACAGAATGGGAAAAACACTGCCATTATGTTACCTGTGCCTAATGATAATTTGATTGTTTCTTTTCTACACATATTTATTTTGCTTTTTTCTCTTGACTGGTTGGTTTGGCTGTTTGAAGTACTATATTGAACAAGAATGGTGGTAACAGTGCAATATGTTGTGTTTAACTCTGTAAGAATAGCTTGGTCAAATGCAATTTTTTTTTTGCTTAGTTTTTTGAGGAATCTCTACACCGAATGCCATAGTGATTGTACAAGTTTACGTTTGTACCAACAATATGGAATAGTTCTTTTCCCCTACAGCCTCACCAGCATTTGTTATCTTCTTGATAACCATTGTGTCTGGAGTAAGCTGGAGCTGAAATGTTATTTTAATTTGCATTTCTGTAATGGCCAACAATGTTGCACATCTTAAAATATATTTTTTGTCATTTGTAGATCTTTGAGAAGTGTCACTTCAGTTGCCCATTTTAAAAATTGTGTCTTTTATTGCAAGAATGGCCTAATATTTTGAGTTCTTTAGATATTCTAGATAGTTTTCTGTCTCATGAATAATTGGCAATGAGTATCACATTTTGAAGCTTATCTTCTCAGTCTGTTTTTGTTTCATTTGTGAAGAAGCTCTTCAATTGGATATGATCCCAATTGTTGATTTTTGATATTATTTCTTGTGCAATTGGGATTCCGTTCAGAAAGTCCTTGCATACACCTATATGCTCAGAGTTTTATCAATCTTGATAATTCATTTGTGTCTAGTAATATTTACTTTATTTCAGAATTGTACATTTTCTGGAATACAGTTCATCAAATGGTTATAAATGACCTAGATTTCAGCAGAGTCCATTGTGATTTTGTTAGTTTGATATTTGATTGCATTTATTTGTCTTTCTTTGCAGAACTGGGGATTGAACTCAGGTCCTTGCACTTGCCAGGCAAGTGGTTATTCTACTGAGTTATCTCCCTGGCCCTGAATGCATTTATTTGGCTCTTTTGTTTTCCTTTAAAAATAAGATTAGGCCAGAGCCCAAAGATGGGAGGAAATCAAAAAGATTAGAGGAGAAATTAATTCAATTGAGATGAAGAAAACAATTCAAAGAATTAGAAAAGCAAAAAGCTGGTTCCTTGAAAGATTAAATAAAATTGATAAGACCCTAGCTAACCTCTTCAAACAGAGGAAAGAAAAAATTCAAGTACAAGCAATAAGGAATGCAAAGGGTGTAGTTACCACAGACTCAGTGGAAATTCAGAAGATTATCAATAGCTACTTTAAGAACCTTTATGCTCACGCAAAGAAGACATAGAAAAAAAGGACAGATTCCTAGGAAGGTACAAATTACCACAACTGAATCGACAAGATATAACCACTCTCAGTAGCCCAATAACAGCCAATGAAATATGAGATGTAATTAAAAGCCTACCGGCAAAGAAAATTCAGGTCTGAATGGATTCACAGCTGAATTCTACAAGACATTTGCAGAAGATGTAGTCCCTATACTCCTCAAACTCTTCCATGAAATTGAAAAGGAAGCAATCCTCCCAAAATCATTCCTGGAGGCAAGTATTACACCAATACCAAAACCAGGAAAGATGCAAGTAAGAAAGAGAACTACAGGCCTATCTCCCTCATGAACATAGATGCCAAAATCCTCAATAAAATCCTAGCAAATAGAATACAGCAAATTATCAAGAAGATCATACACCATGACCAGGTAGGATTCATCCCAGGGATGCAAGGTTGGTTCAATATTCGAAAATCTATCAATGTAATATACTATATCAATAGAGCGAAAACTAAAATCCACATGATCATCTCCATTGATGCAGAAAAGGCATTTAACAAATCCAACACTCATTCATGTGCAAAGTCCAACAGAAAATTGGAATAGATGGCCTCTACTTCAATCTGGTAAAAGCCATTTATGAACACCTAACAGCTAACATAATCCTAAATGGGGAAAAACTGAAATCTTTTACTCGTAGATCTGGTACAAGACAGGGATGTCCTCTATCACTACTCCTATTAACTATAGTTCCGAAATCCTTAGGTAGAGCCATTAGACAAGAGACAGAAATAAAAGGAATAAGAATACACAAAGAAGTTAAATTATCTTTATTTGCAGAGAACATGTACTTTACTTGGAAGACCCAAAAGACTCCATCAAGAAGCTACTAGAATTAATACAAAAATTCAGTAGCATAGCAGGTTATAAAGTCAATACCTAAAAGTCAATAGCATTCCTCTACACAGATAACAAACACACTGAAAGGAAAATTATAGAAACAATACCTTTTACAATAGCACCAAGGAAAATGAAATACCTTGGAATTAATCTAACTAAAGAGGTCAAAGATCTTTTCAAGGAAAATTACAGTACTCTGAAAAAAGAGATCATAGCGGATTTCAGAAAATGGAAAGATATTCCATGCTCCTGGATAGGAAGAACAAACATTGTGAAGATGGATATACTCCCAAAATTGCTGTACAGATTTAATGCAATCCCTATCAGACTACCACCGACATACCGCACAGACATAGAGAACTCATTCCTAAAATTTATCTGGAACCAGAAAAGACCTAGAATAGCAAAGGCAATTCTGGACAATAAAGACAAGGCAGGTGGCATTACAATTCCTGACTTGAAATTATACTACAAGGCTACTGTGATAAAATCAGCATGGTATTGGCATCAAAATAGACCAGAGGATCAATGGAATAGATTAGAAGACACTGAAGCCCCTATGAACACACTCAGCCACCTTATCTTTGACAAAGGGGCCAAACATACTCACTGGAGGAAGGATAGCCTCTTTAACAACTAGTGCTGGAAAAACTGGCTCTCTACATGCTGAAAACTCAAACTGGAGCCAGGTCTATCACCATGCACTAAACTAAAGTCAAAAGGAATTAAAGATCTAAACATTTAAGTAGAGACACTAAATCTACTGGAAGAGAAAGTGGGAGGAACTCTTGAAGACATAGGGGTAGGCAAAGGGTTCATGGACAGAAATCAAATCCCACAGGAAACAGGTGAAAGAATTAACAACTGGGACCTGCTCTTCCTGAAAGTTTTTTCACGTCAAAAGAAATTACCAATAAAGTGAAAAGGCAACCCAAAAATTTGGAAAAAATCATGACAAATAAGTACTCACACAAGGGTCTGCTCTCTAGAATCTATAAAGAACTAAAAAAACACTAGGGCCTCAAAATTTAAAGACCCAATCCACAAACGGGCATCCGAGATGAACACACACTTCTCAGAGGAAGAAATTAAAGAAGCGAATAAATATATGAAAAAATGCTGCACATCACTAGCCATCCACGAAATGCAAATTAAAACAACATTGAGATATCATTTCACCCCAGAAAGAATGGCTATCATAAAGAAATCACCCAACAACAAATGTTGGAGAGGCTATAGGGAAAAAGGAACCCTTCTCCACTGCTGGTGGGAATGTACACTGGTGCAACCATTATGGAAATCAGTGTGGAGATGCCTTGGAAAAGTTGGCCTGGAAATCCCATTTACACCAGCTATTCCTCTACTGGGAATTTTCCCAGAACATCTAAAAACATCATATCATAGTGATATATGAGTGCCTATGTTTATAGCAGCACAATTTGTGATAGCCAAATCTTGGAAACAAAAAAGATGCCCATCCCCTGAGGAATGGTTGAAAAAATGTGGTATTTTTACACAATGGAGTATTATTCAGCTATTAAGAATGATAAACTGGAAGCCTTTATATTGAAATGGATGCCATTTGAACATATACTCATAAGTGAAATAAACCAGACATGCATGTGTAAATATCATATAGTCTCTCTTGTATAAGAACTCCAAAGAAGAAATACAAATAGAAAGGCATAATGCAAGTAAAAGGAATGCAGATCTCAAGCACTAATTAACCAAGAGAGGGAAAGGAGACTAGCTAGGAAACATGAATAAGTGAAGCCATATAGTTACATGTAGAAGATGGACAAAGCAATGATCCTGAGAATCTTCAGAAGATTTTTAATTTAGCAGTAAATTGGAAAGACTCTCACCTTGACTAACTATATATACTGATACCTGTGAACTAAGCAGCTGCACTGCAGATGGTAATTTGTAATAGTAGTTTCATACTTGGAGTGCCTGTCATTCTGGTGTACTGAATATGGGCTGCTTGTCATGACACGCCCATTGCTGCTATGATGTCTCTCAGGTAGATGGTTGTTCAAGAATAAGTGGGTGGTGAATGAAAGCAAGAGACAGGAAAAGGAATAATGTGGGACTGTCTTGCTTCAAGGTTTTATATGGTGAGATTTTTGGACTTATGTGTAAACATAAGAAGTATATAATTCTTTATGCCTATTTTTAAAATATATCCTAATTTTTAAATGTTTTTTGTCATATTCTGTAGGGACTTAAAGTTCAATATATCAATACTAGATGAAAAATTCCTGTTCCATAGTATGCCTAAGATGTTTGATATGCAGACAGATCGTGAGGTTAAGCTTAACAGCCTAAGTTGTATGGTAGGAACAATAAGCTTGTCTTCTGGGTGGTTAACAACCTAAGACTGCAGACCAAAGTTAGAGAAAAAGGAGGGCTGCAAGGAAAGCCAATATTTTGGCCCTAGCCTTCTAACGTCAATTAAAACTCAGAACCTGTCCTGTAACATCATGTAACTCTGTAGGGCCCCAAACATTCTGATCAAGGAGATTATGGGTTGAAAGAGGAAAGTGATCAATGATGTATAGTGTGCGTAAGGAGAGTCACTTGGAGAGAAAACATTCAGTCTTTTACAGAGAGCACATTGGCCAAGCAATGGCCATGACTCATCCACATGGCTGACACCGACAAAATTTCTACAATCTGAGGTACAGGATCTCAGAATAAATCCTGAGGGGATTTCACTGACCTTACCAGACCCAAAAGCTACAACTCTTGTTGCATAGGTCCTGCTTTACCTTGGTCTTAACCATCTAGCAGAAATGTATAAAATCGATATATAAGAAGTAAAGCCATGCAGTTACGTTGAGCTATAGGGGACTCATGTCAACTATTTCTGACATTGCCAGTGAAGCGGAACACCCAATACTATTATGGACTACTGGACTCTTTTAGAATATTTTACTGAGTTTACACACCTATAATATTGAAATAACGGAACTTAACAAAAAAAGGGGATACAGATGAACATCCATTTTGTATCTGTGTATTCAAAGTGGTTAGGGTAGATATATAGTTACATTCTCTTAATGAATAGAGTGATAGATTCTAATGGTATTTGTAAATAGGATATCATGTCTGCATCTTGTATAGCAATTAACCATTAGGAAGAATGTATGGAATGTGTGAATTATTGAAACTGTCCTATCAATTTGATTTGAAACTGTCTCATTGCTATTTGTTTATCAATAAAATTATGGGAAAAAATAATATTAGGGCCAGTGATATAGCTCAGTGTAATAAGGGTCTGCCTGGCAAGTGCAAGGTCCTGAGTTGGATCCCTGGTACTGAAAAAAAAAAGATTAGGTAGGGATCTATTATTTTATTATAATTTTCTTTTGTTTTGAATAGTAAAAACAAGAGCAAGAAAAACAAAAGTAAAAAGTAAAAAAAAGTAAAGAAACAGGGTAACATGTAAGAATTCATACATTGCACATTGTCAAAACAAGAATAGCTGATTAATAGTAATTGATATATTATCTATTTTTATCATCAAATCTGTGGGATTTGTCTATTGTGTTTGTTTTTTTCAAAGAAGGTGCGCTTCAATTCATTGACTTTTTTATTTTCAACTTCATTTATTTGTGCTCTGATCTCTCCTCTTTTTTCATAGTATCTTTGGATTTGCACTGTTTTTATTTTTGTGAAACTTAAATTGCATCATGGCATTATTTATTTGATGTACTCTCTTTCTCTGATGTGGGCATTCAGTTATAAACTTGCTTTTTAGAACTGCATATGTTCCATTGGTTCTGGTGTGTTGTATCACACTATTCTTTAATTCTAAGAAATGTCCATTTTATTCCTTGATTCCTTCTGTGATTGATTATTTAAGAGATTATTGCTTTGTTTCCATGGATTTATATAATTCCAGTAGTTTCTTTTGCCATTGATTTCTAGTTTCATTGCATTGTGATCTCAAAACAGACTTTGGACAATTTTGATTCTTTTACATTTATTTATGCAAGTTTTATGGGCTAGCATGTTGATGAAAGTTCCATGTGCTGCTGAAAAGCATGCGTATTCTATTGTTGTTGAGAGTATTACTTTGTAGATGTCAGTTAAGTTCTTTAGCTCAAAGGTTTAGCTGCAGTCTATTAAGGACCCCAGCAATGGACCCCTGTAGTGATATGAGTCAGAATTTTACTGTACTGAGGGAGCAAGGAACAAAGAACAGAGCCTAAGAAAACTGGTTCCTTGTTACTCCAGCAAGCTAGAGACAAGGTAATAGCAGATTCCTGGAGGCAGAGGCCCTTCTGTCCTTTATTCCTTTACCTAGGAAGTTACTGACCAGTGATATGTAAAACAGTTGGTGAATGCCGGAAGGCAATATAGGTGGCAGTTTGTTTGCACCAAATTATGTATGCACATTCCTTAGCTGTTTGTGTCCCTCAATAAATGTGAGAATTTTCCCTGGCTCAGGGCTCACTCAAGAGAGACTAATCTCAGGGAGACCTCTGAAGCTATATTCATCAGGTCTTCTTGTCGTTTCTTTCGGCATCCACTCATAGCATACAACAAATGGCGCTCAACCTGAGGCATGGAAGACGACCAGGGGTGAGTTAAGAGAGGCCTGACTGCTTGGGAAATTATGTTCAGAGTAGGCGAGACCCACTGGAGAAGCTCAGAGTAATGGGAATCTGCTTCAGTAGAAAGTGAATTATATCCTTCTTATTTGGATGTTACTCAAAGGAGCAGGTGTAAAGGTAAAACCAAAGAGTTTCAAGGAATTATTTCCCTTTATAAAAAGGCATCGTTACTGGTTTCACCCTAAGGGGAAGGCTGCTTTAAACTTAAAAGTTTGGAAACAGGTTATGAGAACGCCGCGTCTTGCTCATCAAAATGGGGAACCAATTCCTCTTCATGTATGGTCTCTTTGTAGTTTAATTTCCTTAGCTTTGAAAGTATTGCAATCAGATTCAGAAGAGTCTAAGAAATATTTGAAAAGGTAAGCTTCAGATGCTGATATTGCTGAACGTCAAGAGCAGCTTCTGCACAAATATGAATCTGCACATGAGACCATTTTAAGACCTCTGCCTTTCTCACTCTCAAATGTGGACACTAGCACAGAAAACAGGACAAAAGTAGAGCAGGGGGCCCTGTGGTGCATAATTATGATAAGCTTGTATCCCCTCAAGACCATACTGAGATTGTGGGTTTGTTAAATTTCTCCATGCTCTAAAGCAGGGATGACTGACAAACTGGGTTCTAAAAGAACATTTATGGCATTGCAAGCCATCTCCTCAAAATCTGTGGATTTGGAGGATGTATAACAAAAGGAAACTATGAATGAGATAGGTGAGCTGCGAGGGAGGTAAGGCATTTATCACAATTGATTTATAAATTGATTTTAAAAAATGGAGGCACCAATGGAAGGCTCTAGCTCTGTAGTTCCTCCATTCCAGTTCGCAAAAATTCAGCCTCCACCACCATCTTTTAACCCTTTTGCTTCTCCACATGAGGAGAAAAAGGAAACCCACATAAAAGTTTATAAAAGTGTGATATCAGGCTCTTATGCAAGGGAGACAACAGGGAGATCCTGAAGCTTCTTCTGCCCCTTTGGATATTTTTCCTGTGGTGGTTCAACAACACCCACCAAATGCTCAATTTCCCCAGGGGTGTGTACAATGGGAACACCAGCCTCTGGCATTCAAGTTTATTAAAGATTTAAAGCAGGCTGTTATGGCCTATAGTATTCAATCAGCCTATGTGATTGGATTAATACAAGAAGTAGCAAATAAACATAGATTAATTCTTCATGATTGGGAAGTTCTGTGCAGTTCAATTTTAGAAACAAGCCAATATTTGTAGTTTAGAACTTGGTAGAAAGATGAAGCAGATGTTTAAGAGAGGAGCTCACATGGTCAGGGGCCTGGCTTGGTATGCAAGCCCAATTGCAATCTGATGATGTGGTTATTGCCCAAACTGGTATTTGTTGCTTCAGGGCATGAGAAATGGTGGAAAGGCCAGGGGATGCTCAAACATCATTTGCTAAAATTCTCCAGTCTTAAAAAAAAAAAAAAGTTCTCCAATCTAATATGGAGCCATATGTAGATTTTGTCTCCAGGTTAAGGGAGGCTATACACAAAACAGTGAGAACACCAGATTTGAGGTCTTTATTGTTACAAACTTTGTCTTTTGAGAATGCAAATACTGAAAGTCAAAAGGCTCTGCATTCCTTAAAGGCACAGGGTGCATCATTAGAAGAATATATTAAGGCCTGTCCTGATATTGACTCAGAAGCCATACAAATCTAATTTATTGGCAGCTGCCTTACAGTCTTTTTTAAAAACAAAATCATACCAAATGTTTTAAGTGTGGAAAAATGGGTCATATTAAAAAAGATTGAAGAAAAGGAAAAGATAAAAAGAAAAAGGGAGATAAGAATAGCAAGACTGCTCCTGGACCTTGTCCAAGATGTTGAAAAGGTAAACATTGGGCTAATTAATGCCACTCCAAACTTGATAAGCATGGCCAACCCTTAAAACCTCGGGAAACTGGAGAATGGGTCCATCCAGGGACCCTGAGATAAACAATATGGAATACCTGCAGTTTTCATTGGCCAGCCGAAATTTCAATCAAACAGAGGGTCACAGATATATTCCCATGGATCCCCCGAAGTGGAAGCACAGTTTTAGATCTGATGGATGTGGAAAATCAGCTTTTTCTCCAAGCTCATGGAGTTTAAAAAATTAAAATTAGGGTTTTCAGCCCTATTCCAAAAGATAATGTAGCTTTGACTGTAGAATGGAGTAGTATTATTACCTAAGGTATATTTGTACATTTGGTAATTACTGATAGTGATTATGAAGGAGAAATATTACTTATGATATCTACTACCAAAACTTTTCAAATTAAAACTAAACTGTTTATTAAAAATAGAAGTCAGCTTCTCTTTATTATGCATAGTAGAACTCTCACTGCATTGCCTGGCCCTATTGTCAGCAGGAGGCAACCAGATTATTTACTCACTGGTGATGTTCAAGCTGTCTTCTAAAAGTTTTGTTAAAAAAAGGGCTCTTTTAAATTGCAAACACTTGGTTCCAAGCAGTGGGGCACCGCTGGGGGAAGGGGCACAAACTGAGTGAGGGCCCCCGTGCTTCCAGGCACTCCCATCCTAGGCTGGCCTAGATAGGCATCTGCAAGGTAGCTTACAATGCAGCAGTCTGTGTACCTGGTGCTACATAGGTGGGTCAGGACTATGACATGCTGTGGCTCTAGCATTGGCTGTGTGTGTGGCTGGCTTCAAAAATTCTTAAGGCTTAAGATAGTATCTATGTTTAAAATCCAGGCAAAAGCAAAGCATCAAGTGGTCAGAACCAGAGCAACAGCAGGTACACACAGTGGCTGCATGCAGAGGCCATGGCTACAGAGCCATAGCTCCCTTTAATGCTTTAAGGGAGGTAATGTGGGCTCAAGAAAATGCTTCATAGGTACTAAGACCATTAATCTGCTGCTAGCTGCTCAGCCAGCACAGGTAGGGAGTAAAATAACCAAAGACAGAGCCTCAGTGCTCAATGATCTGCTGGTTTGTTTGGTGTAAGCAATGCTGTTTATACAAGGAAATCAATGTTATAATTCTATCCAACAAAACCATTGTTTAAACCACACCAAATTCTTATATTGCTCAATTGGTCATTCATTTTTGGTAAAAAATTTAAAATTGTTTAAAGGAAATACTGGATTAGAAAATAAAAATTAAAGAAAAAACATTTTAATGGCTTTTCAAATGCAAATGTAGGTGGCCTCTGTAGGGCAGCAACATAGGTATGAGGTCATTGCCCCAGGATATTTTAAAAGATTACTTAAAATTCTCTCTTAATTCCTGGCTTGAGTTGTGGGGATGGAACCACAGCAACCTGAGCCTGACTGTTTTGTTGAAGCAGCCCCTTAAAGAACTGAGCTAAGGGGCAGGCCCCCTCTCATAATTCCTAATAAATTTGATTGCTTGTTCTATAGCCCTAAATTAAAAATGGCATTAAAGTTAGGATTTTGATATTTTACCAACAAATACAAAGTTTTAAAATAATGTGTAAAAGCCATGGTGTTTAACCAGTCAGTTGAGGGGCCAGGGAAGTGGCTCAGTAGAATAAGTGCTTGCCTGGAAAGCACAAGGGTCTGAGTTCATATCACTGGTTCCACAAATAGTCATCTGATTTTGACATCCCATTTAAACAATAAGATGCCTAGTAATGGCCTCCAAAGGGGTTCAAGCTATGATAACTTTATATTTTGGTCAACTTATACAGCAAAGATATATTGCACTCTAAACTGTTCAGATCAAACACTCATGATTTTCAGACTTTATTAGATAATATTAATTAGCTCAATCTGGATTTTGGACGAATTTCTCTGGTGCAATTGACTGTCATTATCCTTCAGGTGAGTTAAATTAATTTGATTGTTTTTACAGAGAGGTCATATTAGGTTAAGTGAAAAAATGTGTTGCTGCCTCTTCCAAAACATAAAATACAGGTTTCTCATCATACAATCAAAATTCTCTTAAAGCAAAAGGGGGTTCAATCCTTCCAACTTCACTTGTCAATGTACACTATTAAATTTTTAAACTAAAAAATATAATTTTTAAAACTTTTACAGCAACAGAAAACTAGGTAAGAAAAAAAGGCTAAAAAAGGGTCTTTTAGAGAGATCTCTATACCAGAAAAATGAAAGGGATGCAGTTCACTACTAACCTGGGGCAAAGGATATGCTTGTGTTTTTCCAGAGAAAGCTAAATGACCTATTTTGGGGTTGCCAGAGCACACTGTTAGGCTATACTATGCAGCCAGATTTAAAGAAGAAGTTAACAGAAATAAGGCTAGATCCAGCCTGCGGCCTATCCAAGAAACTGACATATTGGAAACTTAAGGTCTAAATAGGTGACAAAAAACAACAACAAAAATACAAAATATGCATATTAATTATAAAGTATTTCATTCCTTCCAAGTTTTTCTAATAAGAGATCTCTAATAATTGACAAATAAAATCTGACTAGTCTACTTATAAATTTCTAAAAATTATAGTAGTTGCTATAATTTAATTTGGCCAAAGATTTGAGTGCACTTGTAATTTTATAAGGATGTTTATGTGTCTGTAGATTTGTGTGTTTGCGTTTCTTTTAATGAAAAGCTGTTCCTCTTTTTTTTTTGGCGATTTGTTTTAAATATAATTTGAGATATAGACTTAAAAGCATGCTTTTTCCTAAATTACCATATAGTAAAAGTGGTATTAAAATTGATTTATATGGGGTCAGGGAGATAGCTCAGTAGAATAAGCACTTGCCTGGCAAGTGCAAGGGTCTGAGTTCAATCCCCAGTTCCAAAAAAAATTGATTTATATACAATACATCATAAGATTTAAGCTATTTAAACAAAAATTCCCTACAGTGGAAAAAAATTATTAAGAGAAGAGTCCAGGGGCTGGTGAGATGGCTCAGTGGTCTAAAGCACCTACTTAGAACAAGCTTAACAAAGCACAGGGACCACGGTTCAATCCCCCACACCACATGCCAGCCAGCCCCGCCCCCTGGTGGGCTGAGCTGGCCACACACAAACACACACACACACATAAATAAAATTAAAAAAAAGAAGAGTCCAATTGATAAATAAGAGGTGTGGTGAACCTTTTAATTCATTAATGAGGAGCTCTCAAAAATTTCAATACTCTTAGGAGATGCCCTCAATAAATAGATCATTGGATAAAAAAATTTTCTTTTTTAAAAAAATTACAATAAGTATTTTCTTTAAAGATGTTTTTGGTACAAAACTAAGTTAAGAAGCAAAGGTTTGGGCCGAGGAGATGGCTCAATGGAATAAGAGCTTCCCTGGCAAGTGTAAGGGTCTGAGTTTAATTCCCAGTTCCACCAAAAAAAAAAAAAGAAGCAAAGGTTTTCATATGTGTACGGCAATTCACTATTGTTGATCTCATGATGTATTAAGCGTATTTATGATTCCAGGTGTACAGGTTTTTCTTTTTTTTTGGCATTTATTTTTTATTTTTTATTTTTGGTTAAAAGTTCAGAATGATTATTTTTTTGTCCTCTCAGGATGCCTTAAGGGCAGGTCTGGTGAGGCATGTGGACCTGGGAATCAAACCACATAATTCTGAGCCCAACTGCTTTGCTTAAGCAGGCACTTAAACAACTGAGCTAATGGGCTGGCCCCCAGGTTTTTCAAAATGTAAAACAAAGATTGCTTATTGGGATGAGACTTTTTCTCAGATTCAAACTTCTACCTTTAACATAAGGCTTGTGATGTATATCCCATTTAAGGATGACTAATTAGATAAAAAATTTTATAAGATGATTATACATAAATCTCAATCATGTAGACATGATTGGTTAAAAGTATTATGTTATGACAAAATAAAATCTAAATATGTCACAAAGATGTCATCAGGATTTTCTTACTACAAAGCTGTATATGGTTTTGATTTCTAAATTTATGTGTAAAATTATGTAACTTTTGTCTGTTAACATTCTATAGGGACTTAAATATTAAAATATCCATGCACAATTATAAAATGTGCTAACACAAGCTTAAACAAAATTCTCATTAAATGAAAAAGGGGAAATGGCATGAGAATACACATAAAAACACCTAATTAATTGTACGAAGAGCTCTGTTTACATTAATTTTTGAAAATCAACTGCCAGACAGATCTGCTGCAGACTGTCATTGGACAAAAGAAATACTGGTAAAGTGATTTGGGTGCCAACTTGACAAAACCTAGAAAATGAGCAAATGTAAATATTTTGATAGAAAAAAAGTACCAAACTCTTTCTTTCTATGGTGGCTTTGTTGTCATTTCTGGTAAATGTTAAAGATAATTTTAGTTATTGGGCTTTATATACATGTCTAAATTCTTCTATTAGCTTTAACTTTTGTAGGGATAACATTCATATTCTTAAGGAAAGAACCAGGATTTTGCTTCCTGTATAACTATAATGCCCATGGCAAGTTTCTCCTACAATGCTGTTCCAACATTGGCTGAAAGCACTAAAAAAAAAGAACAAAAAGAATGAACTCTTGGTAGCTATAGATTCAGATAATAATAGCAGTCCCAGCCACAGCTCCTCCAGCTTGAAAAGCATTAAGCCAAGGTGTATGAACTGTTCACTTTGTGCAGCAGTGGCACATGGACTCAGAACAATTATAGACTTCAAAGACACAGATTCAGAGTTAATACTAAGATAAATGATTTAGATGAAGATGTTGTTATGTTAGTAGATCAAATTTGTAATCTATAGCATCAACTTTGCTTAAAAAATGATTGACATACCTCCTCAATCTGTGTAACTCCATTTCCATGGAATCAACCTAATTTCCATGGGAAAGTGTACAAAAGCACTTACTGTATCATAGTAATATTACCTCTGATATCTTGTCTCTTCAGCAACATATTGGTAATGCTTTTGCAAAACAGTTGTCAGAATTGTCTGGTATTAATGATGCAGTGACCTCCAAATGATATAGGGGAAAAATGATCTTCTGACCTGAAAGGTATCTGGGATGTGTGTTCTCTAAAACTGAAACATGAATTTTAGGAACAAATGGGAGTTATGAGTAGAATATATTTGTTAGGGGAATGAAAGCTCCTGTCTGAGAGAGGGACAGGAGTGGCCCCTGACAGGGTGGTGCCCAGGAAGCTGTCTCTTCCAGGGACTTTTACAGAGGAAAACCATGCCTCTCTAAAGTGGAGAACATGGGAACTCGCTTAGGTGGGCATGAGTTGGGAGAAAACTATGGTCAACCAATGAGATTACAAGTACCATTGCTCAGGTAAAATTGATTAAGTCTAGGACCAAATGGGGAAGTGAGTCACATAGCAAGCGGGCATGCATATTGAATAGGATTTTGTCCAGTAGCTAGCTGGTAGTAGTCAGATTAATGATTTTTCTGGGCATCCTCAGGGTGATGATCAATCCCAGATGCTAATCTTTAGGGAGGTAAGCATTTGTTGGATTGCTCTTTGGTCTTTAGCTCTGGCCCACAGCCAGATCATCTGTCCCGCTTACAGTTGCAAGGTATCTTGTTCTTTGTGTTATCTCCTTCAAGGGCCTGGCCCTGTCTGACTGCATATAATATTTCTATCTAATTTAGCTGCCTGCAACACTAATCTGTTATGAGACAACTCTAATGGCATTGAAGACCTTAAATCCTTTTCATGCTATTCCATGGTTTAATGGGTGTATGGTAATAATTTGTATATGTTTTCTCTGTATGGTTTGCATATCTTGAATAGTCTGGCCACAAGACCAACTAACAATACACACATCAACAATGTATAGTCCTTGCTCTCATGCTTCACAAGAATTCAACATAAAACAGAAATGGGGAAATGTAGCAATATGAATCAGAAGTTTGCCTTATAAGAGGAAGCAAGGAACAAAGAACAGATCCTAAGAATTCTGGTTCCTTGTTACTCCAGCAAGCTAGAGACAAGGTAGTAGCAGATTCTTGGAGGCAGTGCCCTTTCTGTCCTTTGTTCCTTTACCTGGGAAGTTACCAACCAGTGATATATAAAACAGTTGGTGAATGCCAGAAGGCAATATAGATGACAGTTTGTTTGCACCAAATTACTTATGCACATTCCTTAGCTGTTTGTGGCCCCCAATAATTGTGAGAAGTTTCCCTGCCGCACAGCTCACTTGAGAGAGACTAATCTCAGTGAGACCTCTAAAGCTATATTCATCAGGTTTCTTGTCATTTCTTTTGGCATCAAATCATACAGCCAATTTCCTGCAAGGTGTTATGGTGCACAGAAAAAAGAAAGAGCAAGAAATAAAATGGTGGTGCAACAGGGATATGGGATGGCCAGCAGTTCCCAGGGAGCAAAAAACTGTCCAGAACCTCATTATGCCTTATAAATACTGAGATATCCAGAAGCTCAGTATGCATTGATCATATTCACATTGAGGAAAATGGTGAGGGGATTACATAACCGGATGTTCTAGATAAGTGGCTAGCTAGCCAGGTCACAAATCATTCTTTAGCAGAACAACAAGATTTAGGTTGTGGTTAATGAGTCACCTGTTTTGTAGTCAATTCTGGGAAGGAATTTTCTCTGGAGTTGCACAGGCCTCAGTGGAGACATTATCTCATTTTTTACCCCACAGTCTCATGGCCCACTTAACTGGGCTCAACTATGACTTTTGGCAATGAGCAACGCTAGCCCAGTGCTACACCTTCTTGCTTCCATGAAGGCACATACACAGCCTTGACTACAGTCACTATTCAAACTGAAAGTCAATTTAGGAAAGTTACCTCTATGCAACCTGCACTGTTTGCAAGTAAGCACAGTAACAATTGGGTCTGTGAGAGAGTGACATGGCCATCCTCCAAAGAAATCTGATATTTTTTTGTTAACTTAGTTTTTAGTTAGTAGTTCTTTCTCTTTGTGACACTATGGTATTGAGGTCACACCACCCACTGTGGCTATATTTGCATTTAACTGATTTAACAAATTAACAGTAGTGTTTGTTTTATGAAGTTGTAGATAAAATTTTTTCCTGTGAATTATGCCTTTAGCAAATATGTAGATATTTTATTTTCCTCCTGATTTTTTGCTTTGAAATATTCCTTGTGTTAAATTAGTTTTGCTATTCCTGCTTTTCCCCAGGTTTCTGTTGCAAGGAGTAATGCATTCCATCCTTTAATTTTTCATCTACTATCTTCATTTTTTCACATAATTACATTGAGAGACAAATAGCAATGAAACAGTTTCAAACCAAATTGATAGGACAGTCTCAATAATTAACAGTGCATACATTCTTCCTAGTGGTTAATTGCTGTACAAGATGCAGACTTGATATCTTATTTATAAACACCATTAGAGCAAGTCCATCTACTCATTAAGAGAATGTAACTATATATCTATCCTAACCACATTGAATACACAGATACAAAATGGACATTCATCTGTATACACTTTTTTTGTTAAGTTCCATCTTTTAAATATTATAGGTGTGTAAACTCAGCAAAATATTCTAAAAGAGTACAGTGGTCCATAACAATTCACTGGCAATGTCAGAAATTGTTGACCAGAGTCCCCTACAGATCAACATAACTGCATGGCTTTACTTCTTATACTTCATTTTTATACTTTTCTGCTGGAAGGTTAAGACAAAAGTAAAGCAGGATTTATGCAACAGGACTTGTAGCTTTTGGGTCTGATAAGATCTGTGAAATCCCCTCAGGATTTATCCTGAGATCCTTTACGTCAGATTGTAGAACCATTGTCAGTGTCAGCCACGTGTATGAGTTATGGCCATTGCTTGGCCAATGTGCTCTCTGTGAAAGCCTGAGAGAATGTTTTCTCTCCATGTTATTCTCCTCAGGCATGCTCTATATCATCGATCACTTTCCTCTTTCACCCCATAATCTCCTTGATCAGAAAATTTGGGACACTACCGAGTTACATGACATTACAGTACAAGTTCTCATATGTCCTGAGTCTTAATTGACCTTAGAAGGCTAGGGCCAAAATGTTGGCTTTC
>NW_004524892.1:1222190-1229419 GCF_000260255.1 Octodon degus | reverse complement strand
AAGGTATTTCATTTTCCTTGGTGCTATTGTAAAAGGTATTGTTTCTATATTGTCCCTCTCAGTGTGTTTGTTGTCTGTGTAGAGGAATGGTATTGACTTTTGGGTACTGACTTAGATGTCTTCTATCTTGTTTTATAATGAAATTTGTTTTTGATTTTGGTTTTAAAACTGAGGTATAAAGGTCAGGCAGATGGCTCAGTAGAATAAGTGACATAAGTATTAGATGTAGATAAAGGACACATTCAAGACTTGAGGCAGGTGTTCAGAGAAAGCAGTTGCTAAGTATATTGTATTCTGCATATCACTGGGTTTTGGTTTTTGATCGATTATGCAGTCTATATCTTTTGGTTGGGTAACTGAGACCATTCACATGGAGAAATATTACTGAATGGCATTAACTTATTTCCATCATTGATTTTCCTGTTGCAATTTCTTTTGTTTTTCTCTGTTCTGCTACACAGCTCATCCTAATTGCTGTACACATTTCAAAATAATTTTTGCCACTGTTTGTCTTTTTTAATATGTTAGAGAAGTTTTTGAGTGCAATTGGCTGGTTATGATTTTCCTTTTGTTAAAGGCTTAAAATGTACTTCAATAATTTGATGCTATATTACTTCTCCATTTCTCGGAAAAACTCCAAATTTAAGGTATCCTAGATAAACATGATATACCAGTAGAAATTGTACAGCATAACTACCTAAGATAGGTAAGGATAAGAGCTACTGTTGGACCTTCAGCATACAACAACCCTATTCCCAAGATGTCAGTAGGCCTATCAAGAAAAGCTGTAAACAGCAACATCATAAACACAAAAATGCTATTTCTGGAATGTCATTACCCAAGGAAAAGATGGAGGCAAATTAACACAAGATTTTTTAAAAAGGATATACTAAAATGAAAATATCTAAGAGAAATTGTCTTTAGTACATGAAACGGTAATATATGGAATATAACAGAACTGTGCATATACTGTCTGGGGCCTCTGTGGACATTTGCCTGAATTCACATCTGGGAGCAAATGGTCACTGGGAGATGTTTGGTTTTTGTGGCACATGTGGCAGTGTCTCTGGGAGTGGTGGTTTAGAAAGCAAATAAAACATGATCGACAAAAACCCAGAATGCTCAAGATCAATGGGACTCTAAGGAATCAGCCTGACATGGTTCCCCCAAGCCTTGAAAAATTCATATTATTTGAAATTTTTGGAATGTGTTACACAGAACCGATTAAACAAACCACACAGAATTTGTTTGTCCCTTGCCCTCTGCCCCCAGCATACTCCCTTAGAGTAGTACTGGCAGGGAAGACCTAATTATTGGGAGGAATCCTTAACACATTTTTAAGGTAAAATTCTGGCTAGTCCAAAAAGGTTCCTTCTTTTAAGGGTTTCAGGAAGCTAGACACTGGAACATTTTTAGTATCAGTGACATTTGCCTGGAGCAAATTTAGCTCCAGGAGCTGCATGGTTGAAAGCAGGAGAAGTTCCAATTGCCCCAGTTCCTTCCATTGTAGCAGCATGGCCAAGGTGTTCACTTGTTGGTGGTGTCAATCCCAAGGTTCCATCAACTAATGGTCCTTCATTTATGTCCCCTTTTTTGTTTTGTTTTGTTAGAGATGGGTGTTCCATTGTCATTCATATTGTAGGTGATTGAATTCAGCAAAATAATCCAATATAGTCCAATAGACCATAGTAGCAGTGGGTTATCCACAGAACTGGCAAGGTCAGAAGTTGTTGATTTGAGCCTTTTACAGCTCAGCATATTAATATGGCTTTACTTTTTATATCTTGTGGTTATACTTTTCTGCTGGATGGTTAAGACCAAGTTAAAGCAAGACCTATATAACTAAAAATGTAACTTGTATCTGACAACGTCTGTCACATTCCCTTAGGATATACCCTGAAACCATGTATACCAGTTTCTAGATCTTTTGACAGTATCAGCCATGTGGAAGAATCATGGCCATTGCTTGACCAATTTAGTCTCTGAAAGCCTGACAGGATTTTTTTCTCTATAGGTAACTGTCCCTAGGCATCTTGTACATCATCAATCACATTCCTCTGTGGCCCCATAATCATCTTGAACAGCAAATTTGGGACATCACTGAGTTAAAATATGTTACAATACTGATTCTCTTATGTCCTGAGTCTTCACTGATCTTGATGGTCTAGGGCCAAAATGTTGGCTGTACTTATAGTCCGACAATTTCTCTAATTGTTGCTCTGCATACTTAAGTTGTTAACCATCCGGAAGAGTAGCTTAATTATATTGTTACCCTGTAACAGAGGCAGTTGAGCTTAACATCACTATCTGTCTGAATATCAAACGCCTTAGATGTAACATGGAACAGGTATTTTTCAATAATCATTAATATTCTAAATTTCAAATCAGTATAGAATGTGAAAAGAATTATATATTTCTACACAGAAATTTAGAAATCTAACCATATACAACATTGCAGCAGGTCAATCCTATGATATTTTTTCTTTTCTCTTTTCTTTCATTACCTTTTTCTTTAAAAAAGAAACATTTACTTGAGAGAGACGATAGAAATAATTTATATGATATTAGAAACAATAGGCATTTAGAAAAAAGGATGATAGATATTCCAAGCATGGTTTTAATATTGCAAATTGCTATCCTCAGTGTAGTTGCTTAGTTCACAGATATCGGCATATAGAGTTAGTCTGGGTGAGAATTCTACCAATTAATTGCTAGTTTCAAAAAGCTGATGGAGATTCTGAGGACCATTGCCTTAACCATCTGCTTTATATAAATGTATGGTTTTGCCCCTGCCATGTTTCCTAACTTTTCCATTTGCTCACTCTTCATTCTTCAATACCTCCCGATTTTTATTTCTCCTATTGCGTTCTTATATTAGGGATACAATACAATATTTATACATGTGGGATGGGTTTATTTCACTTATGAGTATATCTTCAAGTTACATTCACTTATATATGAAGGCTTCAGGTTTATCATTCTTTATTGCTGAGGAACAATTCATTATATAAAAATACCACAACTTTTTTATCCATTACTCAGGTGGTGGACATTTTGGTTGCTTCCAAGATTTGGCTATTACAAATTGTGCTGTTATAAACATAGGTTACCATATATCACTATGATATGATGTTTTCAGTTCTTTTGGGAAAGCTCTCAGAAGGGGGATAGCTGGATTGAACGGGATTTCCAAGCCTAGTTTTTAAGAAGTTTCCACACTAACTTCCATAATTGTTGCACTAGTCTACATTCCCACTAGCAGTGGAGAAGGGTTTCTTTTTCCCTACAGTCTCCCCAACATTTCTTCTTGGTAGATTTCTTTAAGATAGCCATTCTTTCTAGGGTGAGATGGTATATCAGTGTTGTTTTATATTGCATTTCATGAATGTCTAGTGATGTGGAGCATTTTTTCATGTATTTATTATCTTCTCATATTTTTCTCTCTGAGAAGTGTTTTCATCTTGGATGCCCATTTCTGGATTGGGTCTTTAAATTTTGGGGTCATAATGTTTTTTAGCTCTGTATAAATTGTAGCTAGAAGACCTTTGAGTGCTTATTAGTTAAGATTTTTTCCCAATTTGTAGATTGTCTTTTCACTCTGTTGATAATTTCTTTTGACGTGCAAAAATTTCTCAATAAGAGGAGGTCCCAGTTGTTAATTCTTTCAAGTATTACCTGTGTGATTTGATTTTTGTTCATGAACTCTTTGCCTACCCTTATGTCTCCAAAATTTGCTCCTACTTTCTCTTCCAGGAGATTTCGTATTTCTGTTTTAATGTTTAAATCTTTAATCCAGTTTGACTTTAGTTTGGTGCATGGTGATAGACCTGGGTCAAGTTTTAGTTTTTGGCATGTAGAAAGCCAGTTTTTCTAGCACCATTTGTTAAAGAGGCTATATTTCTTCCAGTAACCATGTTTGGCCCCTTTGTTGAAGATTAGGTGACCAAATGTGTTTGCTGTTGGTTCTGCATTTTTTAATCTATTCCACTGATACTCAGGTGTGTTTTTTTTGCCAATATGATGCTGATTTTATCACAGTATCTTTGTAGTATAGTTTCCTTTTTTAATTTTAGGCAGTGGTTTACATGGTGTTCAGGGTCTCACTGCTAGATCAGACTCATAGTGCTTCTCATGTTTACAGCCTCTCAAGTGATGGGATTACAGGTGCTTTCCACCACACCCCAGTCTCAATAGCCATCTCATTGTGCCCTGGGGAAGTGGTCAGCATGGGCATGTAGTATAATTTCAAGTCAATAATTGTAATACCTCCTGCTTTGTGTTTGTTGCAGGACTGCCTTTCTTTTACTACATCTTTAATGGTTGCAAATAAATTTTAGGAATGATTTCTCTAGTTCTGTGAGGTATATTGGTGGTATATTGATAGGAATTGCATTAAATCTGTATAATAATTTGGAGAGTATATTTGTTCTTCCTATCCAGGAGCATGGAATATCTTTCCATTTTCTAAAATTTTCTCCTCTTTTTTTCAGAGTACTGTAATTTTCAAGGAATAGTTCTTTGATTTTTTAAATTAGATTAATTCCTATTTTCCTTTCTGAAGTGCTATTGTAAAAGATATTGTTTCTCTAATTTTCCTCCCAGTGTGTTTGTTGTCTGTATAGAGGAGTGCTATTGAATTTGGGTATCAACTTTGTATCCTGCTATGCTACTGAATTTGTGTATCAATTCTAGTGACTTCTTGGTAGAGTTTTTGGGTCTTCCAAGTAGAGTGTCATGTCATCTGCAAATAATGATAGTTTAACTTCTTCAAATTCCTTTTATTTTTCTCTCTTGTCTGATGGCTCTAGTTATGATTCTAGAACTGTATTGAATCAGAATGGTGATAGAGGACATTCTTGTTTTGTACCATATCTGACAGTAAAAGATATGTTTTGTCTCATTTAGAATTATGTTAGCCATTGGGTTGTTATAGATGGTTTTTATCAGATTGAGGTAGAAGCCATCTATTCCTATTTTCTGTAGGACTTTGAAAATGAAGGAGTTTATTGCAAGCCTTTTCTGCATTAACTGAACTGATCTTGTGAGTTTTGGATTTGGCTCTATTGACATAGTGTGTTACATTTATGGATTTGTGTGTGCTGAAACATCCTTGCATCCCTGGGACGAATCCTGCCTGGTCATGGTGTATAATGTTCTTGATGAATTACCGTATTCTATTTGCTTGGATTTTATAGAGGATTTTTCTATTTATGTTGATGAGGGAAATTGATCTGCAGTTCTCTTTCTTACTTGTGTCTTTCTCTAGTTTTGATACCAGTATAATACTTGCCTTCAGGAATGATTTTGGGAGGATTGTTTTCTTTTCAACTTCATTAAAGACCTTGAAGAGTATAGAAATTGCATGTTCTGTAAATTTCTTCCAGAATTCTGCTGTCACTTCATCAGGACATTGACTTTCTTTGTTGATAGGGTTTTTATTACATTTTGTATTTTATTGGATGTTATTGGGTTATTGAGAGTTGTTATATCTTCATGACTCAGTTTTGGTAATTTTTACCTTTCTAGCAATCTGTCCATTTCTTCTGGTCTTCAATTTTGTGAGAGTAAAGATTCTGAAAATAGCTATTGATGATCTGAATTTCCACAAGGTCTGTGGCAATTTTACCCTTGTCATTCCTTATTGCTTGAATTTGAGGTTTTTTTCCTGTCTCTTTGATGAGGTTAGCTAGAGGCATATCAATTTTATTCAGTCTTTCAAAGAACCAGCTTTTTGATTCATAGTTCTTTGTATTATTTTGTTTGTCTCAATTGCATTGATTTGTGCTCTGTTCTTAAAATTTCCTCCCGTGTTTCAGTTTTGGGTTTGGTTTGCTCTTCCTTTGTAGACATTTGAGGTGCAGCTTATTGTGTTTATTTGTCTACATTTTTCTTTCCTAATGTGTGCGATCACTGGTACAAATTTCCATCTAAGAACTGCTTTCATTACATCCCATATACTCCAGTAGATTGTGCTTGAATTTTCATTGACTTGTAGATACTGTTTGAGTTCTCGTTTTATTTCATGTGTAACCCATTGTTTTCCAAGGTAGTTATTGTTTAATTTCCATGTGTTTATGTTTTTTTTCTGGTTTCTTTTGCCATTTATTTGCAATTTCATTGCACTGTGGTCAGCTAACATGCATGGGATAATTTCTGTTTTCTTGTATATACTTAAGCATGACCTATGGACTAACATGTGGTCTATTTTAGAAAATATCTCATGTGTTGCAGAAAAAAAAGTTGTATTCAGATGTGGTGGGTTGAGAAACTTTGTATATGTCCACTAAATCCATAAGTTCCAAGTTCTGGTTCAGTTCTGCTACTTCTTTGTTAATTTTTTGTATGCTTGACCTAACTTTTTGCAATAAGTACGTGTTAATGTCTCTTGATAAATTGTGTTATTGGATATTAGATTTTTCATGCCCATTAAAATTTGTCTTATAAAATTGGATGCTCTCATGTTCGGTGTGTCCATAGCTTCCTCTTGAGTTTTTCCCCTAACCAGTATTTAGTGGCCATCTTTATTTCATTTCATCATTCTTCGTTTGAAGTTGAGACAGTCTGCAAACAGGATTGCTACTCCTGCTGTTTTCTGAGATCCTGGAGCAAGTAATATTGTTTTCCACTATTGACATTCAGCCTATGAAAATTTTTAAGGGTTAAGTATGTTTCTTGTATACAGCATATTTTTGGATTTTGGTTCCTAATATACTGTACCATTCTGTTTCTTTTAATTGGTGAATTGAGTCCATTTACATTGATGGATAAAATTGGGATGTATTGCCTTATGACTGACATGTTATTTGCCTGCTGTTTACCCCTTTTTCTCCTGTGTTTAATTGTTTGCCCTATTTGGTGGGTTCTTTGTGGTTTTCATTTTTGGTGTTCTGATCATTTTGGTCCCTCTCTAGAATATCTTATACTAGTCTGTATAGGATTGGCTTTGTCACCATGAAATTCTTTAGTTGTTCTTTGTCACAGAAGTATTTTACTTCTCCATCAAACTGGAAAGAGAGTTTTGCAGTGTATAGTAGTCTGCTCTGGAATCCGTTTTCATAGATGATTTGCAGTACTTTGCTCCATGCTTTTTTCTTTTCTTTTTTTTTCTTATGTCCTCTTTGGTTTTTTTTTTCTTTTCCAAAATTTTATTGATAAACAGCAATGAGACAGTTTCAAATCAAATCGGAAGTACAGTTTCAACAAATAACACACTGCATATATTCTTCTTA
>NW_004524892.1:1215248-1222090 GCF_000260255.1 Octodon degus | reverse complement strand
GAATATGATAAAAAACATTTAAAAATTAGAATATATTTTTAAAAATAGGCATAAAGAATTATATACTTCTTATATTTACACATAAGTCCAAAAATGTAACCATATGCAACCTTGAAGCAGGACAGTCCCACAATATTCCTTTTCTTATCTCTTGCCTTCATTCACCACCACCTTCTTTTTGAACATTCATCTACCCAAGAGACAGCACAGCAGCAACTGGCATGTCATGACAAGCAGCCCGTATTCAGAAGACCAGAATGACAGGCACTCCAAACATGAAACTACTATTACAGATTTACATCTTCAGTGTAGTTGCTTAGTTCACAAGTATCAGTATATATAGTTAGTCAAGGTGAGAATCTTTCCAATTAACTGCTAGATTAAAAAACCTTCAGGAGATTCGCAGGATCATTGCCTTGCCCATCTTCTACATATAACTGTGTGGTTTGACATTGTCATGTTTCCTAGCTCTTCTCCTTTCCCTCTTTTGATTAGTTAGATCTCTAGACCCTGCTTTCCATTTACATGTGTTATACCTTTCTATCTGTGTTTCTTCTTTTGAGTTCTGATACTAGGGAAACTATACAATACTTACACATATGTGTCTGGTTTATTTCACTTATGAATATATGTTCAAGTGGCATCCACTTCAATATAATGGATTCGAATTTATCATTCTTTAGAGCTGAGTAATACTCCATTGTGTAAAGATAGCACATCTTTTTCAACTATTCCTCAGGGGATGGGCATCTTGCTTGTTTCCAAGATTTGGCTATCACAAATTGTGCTGCTATAAATATAGGCACACATATATCCCTAAGATATGTTGTTTTAAGATTCTCTGGGAAAATTCCCAGTAGAGGAATAGCTGGTTTAAGTGGGATTTCCAGGCCAACATTTCTAAGGAGTCTCCACACTGATTTCCATAATGGTTACACCAGTCTACATTCTCACCAGCAGTGGAGAAGGGTTCCTTTTTCTCTACACCCTCTCCAACATTTGTTGTTGGGTGATTTCTTTATGATAGCCAATCTTTATGGAGTGAGATGATATCTCAATGTGTTTTAATTTGCATTTCGCGGATGGCTAGTGATGTGGAGCATTTTTTGATATATTTATTCGCTTCTTTAATTTCATTCTCTGAGAAGCATGTGTTCATCTTGGAGGCCATTTCTGGGTGGGGCCTTTAATTTTGGGGCTGTAGTGTTTTTTAGTTCTTCATGAATTGTAAAGAGCAGACCTTTGTTTAAGTACTTATTTTTCATGAATTTTTCCAAATTTGTGGGTTGCCTTTTCACTTTGTTGGTAATTTCTTTTAACATGAAAAAACTTCGCAGTAAGAGCAGGTCCCAGTTTTTAATTCTTTCAGCTGTTTCCCATGCAATTTGATTTCTGTTCATGAATTCTTTAGCTACCCCTATGTCTTCAAGTGTTCCTCCTACTTTCTCTTTCAAGAGATTTAGTGTTTCTGCTTTAATGTTTGGATCTTTAATCCATTTTGACTTTAGTTTAGTGCATGGTGATATACCTTGGTCAAGTTTGAGTTTTTGGCAAATAGTAAGCCAGTTTTACCAGCACCATTTGTTAAAGAAGCTATCTTTCTTCCAGTGAGAATGTTTGCTCTCTTTGTCAAAGATAAGGTGGCTGAGTGTGTTCTTAGGTTTTTCAGCATCTTCCAATCTATTCCCTTGATCCTCATGTGTATTTTGATGCCAGTACCATGCTGATTTTATCACAGTAGCCTTGTAGTATAATTTCAAGTTAGGAATTATAGTGCCTCCTCCCTTGTCTTTATTGCCCAGAATTGCCTTTGCTATTCTAGGTCTTTTCTGGTTCCAGATAAATTTTAGGACTGATTTCTTTACCTCTGTGAGGTATGTTGGTGGTAGTCTGATAGGAATTGCAATAAGTCTGTACAGCAATTTTGGGAGTATGGCCATCTTTACTATGTTTGTTCTTCCTATCCAGTAGCATGGAATATCTTCCCATTTTATGAATTCTTCTACCATCTTTTTTTTTAAGATTACTGTAAATTTCCTTGAAAAGATCTTTGACTTTTTTCTTTCTTTCTTTTTTTTTTTTTTTTGCACAACCGGGGATTGAACTCATACCCTTGGCCTTTCCAGGGAAGTGCTTATTCCACTGAGCCATCTCTCCAGTCCTTTTTTGACTACTTTAGTTAGATTAATTCCAAGGTATTTCATTTTCCTTGGTGCTATTGCAAAATGTGTTGTTTCTATAATTTCCATCTCAGTGTGTTTGTTGTCTGTGTAGGAGAATGGTATTGACTTTTGGGTATTGACTTTATAACCTGCTACGCTACTGAATTTCTGTATTATTTCTAGTAGCTTCTTGGTGGAGTTTTTGGGGTCTTCCAAGTTAAGTATCTTGTTATGTGCAAATAAAGATAATTTAACTTCTTCTTTACCTATTCTTATTCCTTTTATTTCTTTCTCTTGTCTAATGGCTGTAGCTGATGTTTAGAGAAGTATATTGAATAGGAGTGGTAATAGAGGACATCCTTGTCTTGTCCCAGATGTAAGAGTAAAAGATTTCATTTTTTCCCCATTTAGGATTATGTTAGCCATTGGGTTTTCAAATGGCTTTTACAAGATTGAAGTACAGGCCAACTATTCCAATTTTCTGTAGGACTTTGAACATGAATGAATGTTGAACTTTGTCAAAAACCTTTTCTGCATCAATGGAGATGATCATGTGGTTTTTAGTTTATGCTCTACTGATAGAGTGTATTACATTTATAGATTTTAGAATATAGAACCATCTTTACATCCCTGGGTTGAATCCTACCTGGTAATGGTGTATGATCTTCTTGATGATTTGCTGTATTCTATTTGCTAGGATTTTATTGAGGATTTTGTCGTCTATGTTCAGGAGGGAGATTGGCCTGTAGTTCTCTTTCTTAGTTGTGTTTTTGCCTGGTTTTGGTATCAATACAATACTTGCCTCCAGGAATGTTTTTTGTAGAATTGCTTCCTTTTCACATTCATGGAAGAGTTTGAGGAGAATTGAGACTACATCTTCTGTATATATCTTGTAAAATTCAGCTGTGTATCCATCCGGACCTGGACTTTTCTTTACCAGTAGGTTTTTAATTACATCTCCTATTTCATTGGCTGTTATTGGGCTTTTGAGCATGGTTGTATTTTGTTGATTCAGTTGTGGTAATTTGTACCTTTCTAGGAATCTGTCCATTCTTCTGGGTTTTCTAATCTGTGACAGTAAAGATTCTTAAAGTAGGTATTGATAATCCTCTAAATTTCCGCTGGGTCTGTAGTAATTACACCCTTTTCATTCCTTATTGCTTGTATTTGTATTGTTTCTTTCCTCTTTTTGATGAGATTAGCTAGGGGCTTATCGATTTTATTTAATCTGTAGAAGAACCAGCTTGTTGCTGTTTAATTCTTTGAATTGTTTTCTTCATCTCCATTGAATAAATTTCTGCTCTAATCTTTATGATTTCTTCCCTTCTTTGGGCTCTGGATTTGTTTTGCTGTTCCTTTTCTAGTTGTTGAATGTGTAGCATTAGGGTATTTATTTGTTCCCTTTGTGTTTTTCTAATGTGTGAGTTCACAGCTGTGAATTTCCCTCTGAGAATTGCTTTCATCGTATCCCATAAATTAAGATAAATTGTGCTTGAATTTTCATTGAATTGTAGATATTGTTGAATTTCTTGTTCAATTTCTTCTGTGACCCATTGGTTGCTGAGTAAAGCGTCATTTAATTTCGATGTATTTAAGGTTTTTTTTCTGGTTTCTTTTGTCATTTATTTCCAGTTTCATTGCAGTGTGGTCAGATAATGTTCATGGGATATTTTCTGTTTTCCTACATATATTTAAGCATGACCTATGGACCAGTATATGGTCTATTTTAGAAAATGACCCATGTGTAGCTAAGAAATGGTGTAATCATCTGTATTTAGTTGGAACTCTCTGTATATGTCCACAAAGCACATTGTTTTCAAACTCTGGTTCACTTCTGTTATTTCTTTGCTAAGTTTTTGTCTGGTTTATCTATCCTTTTGGAATAAGATGGTGTTAATATATCCTGTTACAATTGTGGTATTGGATATTAGACTTTTCATGTCCATTAAGATTTGCTTTATATAGTTGGATGCTCCCGTGTTTGGTGCATACATGTTTATGAGTGTTCCCTCTTCCTCTTGGATTTTTCCCCTAACGAGTATATAGTGGCCTTCTTTATTTCACTTGATCATTGTTGGTTTGAAGTTGAGACTGTCTTAGAATAGGATTGCTACCCCTGCATTTTTCTGAGTTGCTGGGTTATGTAGTATTGTGTTCCATCCTTTGACTTTCAGTCCATGAATGTTTTTATAAGTTAAATGTGTTTCTTGTATACAACATATTGTTGGATTTTGTTTCCTAATCCACTGTGCCAGTCTATTTCTCTTAATTGGTGAATTGAGCCCACTTACATTGATGGTTAGAATTGAGATGTATTGACTTACGATTGACGTTATTTACCTGTTGTCGTTTACTGCTTTTTCTCCTGTGTTTAATTGCTTGCCCTATTTAGTTCTGGCTTCTGATCTCATTCATGGAGCTCTGTTCATTTTCTTTCCTCTCTAGAATATCTTTCAGTAGCCAGTGTAGGGTTGGCTTTGCCATTATGAAATTCTTTAGCTGTTCTTTGTCATGAAAGTATTTCACTTCTCCATCAAACTTGAAAGAGGTTTTTTCTGGGTATAATAGTCTTGGCTGGAATTTGTTCTCATAGAGGACTTGAAGTACTCTGCTCCATGCTCTCCTTGCCTTCATGGTTTGTGAAGAGAAGTCGCCATAATTCTGATGGGTTTTCCTTTGAATGTGATCTGCTTTTTTTTCTCTAGAGTCTTTCAGTATATTATTCTTGTTCTGAATTTCTGGGATCTTGACTGTCATATTTCTCAGTGTGTTTTTAATTGGGTTGTGGTTACTTGGCATTCTGTTTGCTTCAGTAACCTGAATACTAGATTGTTTCCTCATGTTTCGGAATTTTTCCATTATTTGTTCTGCCTATATTTTTTTAATATCCTTTATATTGACTCCTTTCACATTGATGCCTATTAGTCTCACATCTTTAGTCTTTGCATCATCTTGCAGGTCATGGATTATTCTTTCCTGCATACTAGTTGTTTTTAAGAAATCCTTTCTTACCTTTTCTCTAGCTGCAGCAGCATCTTCAAGATCTCAAACTCTGTCTTCACTTTCACTTAAATGGTTTTGCAAGCTTGTGATTGAGATTTTAATTTCCTCTGTACCTCTTTGAGTCTGCTTCCTGCGATCTATTTCTTTCCTGTATTGCTCATTCTAGGAATCCATCATTTTTCTAATCTCTTCTATTTTTTTTTATCAATGTGTTCTTTAGAAGCAGTTATAAATTCTTTTACTGCCGTGTTTTTTTTCAGATTGGGTTTCCTACCTATGTTTCTGTAGTTGATTCTTCACTTCAGACGCTATGAGTTCTGAGAATTCTTTTTTTATTTCAGAAAATAATTCTGCTCTGACTTCCTGTATAACCTTCTGCTGTTGTTTGTTTACTATCAATGCTATTAATTTGTCCATTTGAGCTGAGCTAGTATAAAAGAATTCTGCTCTGAATTCCTCTATGACTTTCTGCTCTTGTTTATTTACTATTGACGCTATTAATTCATACATTTGAGCTGAGGTAGTGTCCTCTGCACTTGTTCTGGGTGGGCATTGGGTTTCCTCCATGTTTCTGCATTTGATTCTTTACTGCAGATGTTATTATTTCAGGGATTTCCTTTTTCATTTCCAATCTGAGTTCCTCTATACCATTTTGCAGCTGTTTCTTTATTTCAAAACCTCTTGATTCATTGCTTTTAGCTGTGTGATTTCCAATTTGTTCTGTGTTAGTGTCCTCTGCAGTTGTTATGGGTGGGCTTGGGTTCTGAGATTGCATTTTGCTTCTTCTCCTTGTCATTTTGTGTCGCACTATCTTCTAACCTTTGTTGTAGATCTTTGTCGTAGTTATAGCCTTATCACCTGCAGAAGTTGAGGTGTAAGTGTGGATTTATCCAGCTTTGCCTGGATAGGGTCTGGCTGCTGTGCTCAGTACCTTCCTGTTGCTGCCCTTTAATGTGAACCTGTTTTGCCCCTTTGGGAAGATGTTCTTCTCCTGGACTAGCTGGGTGATTCTCTTCCCTATACTCTCTGCAGGCATTGCAGCTGAACTTATTCATCCCAGGCTTGTATGCCAGGCCTGAGCTGATTCTCTAGCGGAAAAGGTGGAGTAAGTGGGCGACGTAGCTCTCCTGCACACTCACTGGGCCTGGACTAGACCTGGATGTGGGGGTTCCCTGAATGCAACAGAAATTTCTCCTCTATGGTTGGGGGTGGGGGTGGGGTACTTCGTAATGTTGTTTGATGTCCCAGTGTGGTGGAATATGGTCTCACCCATGCTGTGCCTGACCTGGGGTGAGTAGGTCCCGCAGGTGCAGGGTAGCCAGAAGCTCTCCCACACACTCACATGGCCTGGGCTAGGACTGGGTCTGGGGATTCCTGGATTATGGATCACGGCAGAAAATCCTACTTGGTGGGCAGCATGGGGGAGGTGCTGTGGAGTGGTAGGGGTAGTTCCAAGGGGGTTGAAGAGGGTCTCATCCATGCTGCAACTTGTCTGGGATGAGTAGGTCCCGCAGGCGCAGGGTAGCTGGACACACTCATGTGACCGGAGCTAGAACTCGTCTATCTTTTATTTTGTTTTGTTTTCAAAGTTTTATTGATAAACAGATAGCAATGAGACAGTTTCAAATCAAATCAGAAGTACAGTTTCAACAAATAATACACTGCATATATTCTTCT
>NW_004524892.1:1199411-1203788 GCF_000260255.1 Octodon degus | reverse complement strand
TACAAAATGGACATTCATCTGTATACCCTATTTTTTCTAAGTTCCGTTATTGAATATTATAGGTGTGTAAACTCAGCAAAATATTCTAAGAGTCCAGTAGATCCTAATAGCATTGGGTCTTCTGTTTAACTGGCAATGTCAGAAATTATTGACCTGAGTTCCCCACAGCTCAACATAACAGCATGGCTTTTTTCGACTTGATTCTTTTGGAAGAGAAATCTGCCATTATTCTAGTGGGTTTTCCTTTAAGTACGATCTGTTTTTTTCCCCTGTGGCAAGTTTTAGTATATGGTTCTTGTGATGGATTTCTGGGATCTTGAGTATTATATGTCTAGGTGTGTTTTTAATAGGGTTGATGCTATTTGGAGTTCTATATGCTTCAGTTTTCTGAATTTCAGATTAGTTCCTCATATTTACGAAGTTTTCTGCTATTAATTCTGCCCATATTCGTTTTATATCATTTGTATTGAGTCCTTCTTTTTCATTGATGCCTATTAGTCTCATGTTGTCATCTTTGCATCATCTTACCGATGTTGAATACTTTTTTCCTTCATGCTTTTTGTTTTTTCGAGATCTTTTCTTACCTTTTCCCTAGCTGCAATGATTTACTAAAGATGTGAAACCCTATCTTCACTTTCATTTAAAATTCTTTGCCAGCTTGTGATTGAGATTCTAATTTCCTGGGTATCTCTTTGAATCTGCTTCCTGCATTCCATTTGTTTCCTAAGTTGCTCATCCAAGGATTCCATCATTTTTCTATTCTCTAATTTTTTTTATCAGATTCTTCTTTAGAAGACATTAGTAATTCTTTCATTGTAGTTATCATTTCTTTTTTTACTTCAGAGATTATTTCTGATATGATTTCCTCTGTACTTTTATGCAGTTTTTTTTTTACTTCAGACTCTATTAACTGAGAGATTTCAGCTCTGTGATTCCCAATTTCTTCTATTCTAGTTTCTCCTGTATTTGTTATGGATGGTCTCTGCATCTGAGAGTGCATTTTGCTCCTTCTCTTTGTGATTTTGAATAGTACTATCCTTCCTCTGTCCTTTGGTGCCATTGTAACCTTAGCACCTACCAAAATTCTTACACTAAATAGCTTGATATGGTTTAGGTAGTTAGTTTTTTTTTTTCTTAATCAGGGATTGAACCCAGGCTCTTGTGCTTGCCAGGGAAGCACTTATTCCACTGAGCCATCTCCCCAGGCCCAATTATTTTTTCGGTACTGGGGACTGAACTCAGGACTTTTTGCTTGCCAGGCAAGCACTTATTCCCCTGAGCTATCTCCCAGGCCTTACAGTTTTGTAGATGCAGAAATACATTTAGGAACTCTAATAATGGGTAGTGATATTTCACAGTTGACTAACTTTTGTAACTAATGGCTTTGTGCTTTAGACAGTAAGAACAAACATTATGGTGTGTAGCTAAGCAGATATTAAATTCAGAATTTGTATTTAAGTTAGTTCCTTTAAGTTCTGTCTGATCACCTCCCCTTGATGTACCTGGCATTTGTCAGGCAGATTATTTCCACTGGTTTCCTGTTGCCCCATCTGTAATCAAGAGAGAAAGAGAGGATTTCAGAGATCTCGTTCTAGCAAAGTGTGTCAGCTTACCAGGTCCAGATCTGCCATGCTTGAACTCATCCACATATGCCTAGCTTGGGTCTGGCTGCTGTGTTCAGCTTCTTCCTGGTGCTGCCAGTGGAAGTGAACCTGCTTTGACCCTCTGGCAAGATGTTCTGCTCCTGAATTAGCTAGGTGGTTCTGGCCACTAACCTCCATGCAGGGACTTCAGCAGCAGAGTTTCACACCAGGCCTGTCTGTTGGAGGAGGTTTCTGCGAGTGTGCGGATGGTCTCACACATACTCCTCCGGGTCTGGGCTTGGGTTGGAGGGGATCCAGTGAGCTTGGTGGAGCAGAAGTTCTCACACACACCCCTGGCCTGGCCTGGGTATTGAGGGTATCTGGTGGGAGCTGTGTAGTGGAATTATTTCACACACATGCTGGGCCTTGGCTGATTTGGATGGGTCCAACAGGTGTGGTGGAGTGGAAGCTCTACAGAAAAGGTTTCTTCCCATAGTTCATTAGACACATTCTGAGGAATGTTTTGGACTGTAAAGGATGAACTATGACAGACAAAGCATACGCACAGTTGTTTTCCATGGAGAGGAATGTTATACAGCTCTAATTTGGCAATCTCTGCAAGGGTTCATGTTTGTAAGTGGATAAAGCCAGTGCCTTTATCCTTATCAATGAAGACTTCTCTTGCTTTCCTATATTTCTCAAATAATTTCCTCACTTTGTCCTCAGTGATATCAGGAAGATTGTGCACAAAGAGGCTGCTAGATTAGGTACATGTCTTCTCTCTTGATTTCCCAAAATTCTTCAGGTCAATAATCAAACCTTCATTTCAGCTACTGGCCATTTGCCCATTTTCTGGTACTGGTAGAGGTGGCTGCTGCAGAAGCTGCTGCGATAATGATGCTAATGAAGCTTCTTTGGAGTATGGTTCTGCTTTTGCAATTTTTTTTTTGCTTCTGCAAGTTAAAGGTCTTCTTGCTCTGCATTTTTATACCTTCAACCTATTTGAAGACATCAAAGTGCTTTCAGTCCTAACTTTGACTTTGTCAGCTCCAACCATCTTCTCCACAGTGTTAGAGCAATGCTACTCAGGCTCCACCACCCTGAGGGGAAAAACGCTGGTTCTGAATGTCTTTTTCTTTTTTTCAATTGATTTTATTGTGAAACAAGTAGCAAAGAGACAGTTTCAAAACCTATTAGTAGGGCAGTTTCAATAATTAGTACATTGCATAGTGTTGTCTTTGTAGTAGTTCTTCATAGCACAAGATGCAGACATGACATCCTGTCCAAACACTGTTAGTACAAATCTTTCTTCTCATTGAATTAAGTAGCTGGATATCTATCTTAACTATATTGTATACACAGATACAAAATGGTCCTTCATTTGAATCCCCTTTTTTTCTTTAGTTTTGTCAGAGATGGGTATTCCACTGGCATTTAAATATTGTAGGTGTGTGAATTCAGCAAAATAATCCAATATAATCCAGTAGTTCATAATAGTAATGGGTTATAAGTAGGACTGGCACTGCCAGAAGTTGTTGACTTGAGTCTTTTACAGCTCAGCATATTAATGTGGTTTTACTTTTTATACCTCATTTTTATACTTTTCTTCTGGATGGTTAAGACCAAGATAAAGCAGGACCTTTATAACAAGAAGTGTAACTTTTTCAACTGCCAAGTTCAGTCAAATCCCCTCAGGACTTATCCTGAGATCTTGTACCACAGATTGTAGATCCTTTGTCAGTGTCAGCCATGTGGATGAGTCACGGCCATTGCTTGACCAATTTGCTCTCTGTGAAAGGCTGAGAGAATGTTTTATCTCCATGTCACTCTCTTTAGGCACACTCTACATCATTGATCATTTTCCTCTGTGGCCCCATAGTCTCCTTGATCAGAAAATTTGGGACACAACTGAATTACAGGATGTTACTGTACAGGGGTTCTTCTATGTCCTGAGTCCTCACTGACCTTTAAAGGCTAGGGCCAAAATGTGGTGGTTCTTGCAGCCCTTCTTTTTCTCTAACTTTTGGTCTGCAAACTTAAGTTGTTGGTGGCTGGGGAGATGGCTCAGTGGAAGATGAACTTCCCTGGCAATCACAAGGACCTGAGTTCAGTCACTACTTATGCCAAAATAAAACAAAAATAAAAACAAAAAACAAACAAACAAACTTAAGTTGTTAACCCCCGAGAAGAGAAGCTTAGTGATATTGTTACCCTATAGCATAGCAGTTGAGTTTAATCTCACTATTTGTCTGAATATGAAACATCTTAGACATAACATTGAACAGATATTTTTCATCATGTATTGTTTAATATGTTAGACTTTAAATCCCTATAGAATATGAAGAAAAAAACAACAAAAATTTAAAAAATAGAAAATAATAAAAATAGGAATAAAAATACATGTTTTTACATAGAGAAATATGTGAAAACATTTAGAAATCTAGCCATATACAGCATTGTAGCTGGACAGTCCTATGACATTTTCCTGTTTCTTGTTTTAGTTTATTTCCCTTTCTAAAAAAAAAAAAACCCAAACATTTACTTGAGAGACAGTATTACAGTAGCTGGTATGATATCATAAGCAGTACATACTTAGAAGGCCAGAATGACAGCCATCCCAAGCATGACCTTAGTATTACACATTGCTATTCTGGAAGCATGATGCTTCAATCAAAATTTGCTTTCATTTCACTGATTAAATACCACAGGATTGGGGAGATAGCTCAGTAGTATAAGCGCTTGCCTGGCAAGCTCAAGGGCCTGAGTTCAATCCCTGGTTCTGAAAAAAAACAAA
>NW_004524892.1:1198849-1199311 GCF_000260255.1 Octodon degus | reverse complement strand
GTCCCACAATATTCCTTTTCCTGTCTCTTGCTTTCATTCACCATCGCCTTCTTGTTGAACATCCACCTACCTGAGAGACATCGTAGCAGTATCTGGAATGTCATGACAAGCTGCCCATATTTAGAATACCACAATCACAGGCACTCCCAACATGAAACCACTATTATAAATTACCATCTGCAGTGCAGTAGCTTAGTTCACAGGTATCAGTATATATAATTAGTCAGGGTGATAATCTTTCCAATTAACTCCTAGATTAAAGAATCTTCTGAATATTCTGCGGATCATTGCCTTGCTCATCTTTTACATATAACTGCATGGCTTAACATTGTCATGTTTCCTAGCTTATCACCTTTCCCTCTCTTGAGTAGTTAGTCCTTGAGATCCTGCTTTGCCTTTCCTTGTATTATATCTTTGTATTTGTATTTCTTCTTTGGAGTTCTTATACTAGGGAGACTATAC
>NW_004524892.1:1188736-1196817 GCF_000260255.1 Octodon degus | reverse complement strand
TAATAAGAATTTACAATGATTCTCATTTGCTATTCTTTTAAGTAATTCCAGTGTGTGGTTGTCCGGTGCTTCTTGTCTGGTGCCCTCAGGTGCCTTCTATTTTGTAGAAGTTATGAGTTTTGGGAGGCTATTTTTTCCTTGATTTGTTGCAATTCTGTGAGTGGTTTTTTTCCTATTTATTTTGTTTTGTTTTATGCTTAGATTTCTGAGTGTTAATATTGGACAAATTTTATTGTTAGTGTACAGTGTTCTTTAGTTAGTCTGCTTTTTAGTGATGTCTTCTGGGTATGGTTATCTATAGTGCTTTGCCCCTGTCACAAGATCCAACCAGCTTTGTTAATTTTGGAATGGGGGATTCAGTGTAGTTGGCTCAACACTCAGTTCTCCAGTAATGAATGACAGTTTTGTTAATGTCATAAATGTAATCTGGGTATTGGCATACAGCCTAAGCCTATTAGTAGCAAAAATTAAGTGGCCCTGGCACTATTGGGCAAGTCAGCAATAGCAACATCATCCAAGATAATTAGATATTGACATACTATAAGATAAATAACATACCATCCTTAGCCATGGAAAAATCCACAGTTAGAGTATAAACCCTAAGAAGATCCAGATATTAATATACAGCAAATATATATATTAAATTCCACAACTATTCATACACCAATGGTAGAAAAGAATTCAACAATAATAACATTGAATTATCTAATCTAAAAATTAATAAAGCTTAACGGTTATGCTATTAAAGATATAAGGTGTTGGAATTACAAATACGCAAGAAGAAAGTTCGAAAACTTAAACAACTAGAGATGAAAATATAGGAGAAATATGACAAAGGATCCTATCAAGGAGTAGAAGACTATTTATTACATTACGCAAAGGTAACAGAAAAACCAAATGAAAAATTGAAGATAACAGAAAAAGCGAGGAAAGAAGAAAAAGAAATAATATGGAGAATAATAGGGAATTAAAAGGAAAAGAGAAAAATGAAAGAAGAAAAAAGCAAGGTAGAAGGCCAAAGAAAAATTCCCCAGACACAAATAACTAATCAAAAAGGATGAGGAAGGGGCCTGGTAGATAGCTCAGTAGAACAAGCACTTGCCTGGCAATCGCAAAGGCCTGAGTTCAATCCCTGGTTACACCAAAAATTAAAGAAAGCAAAAAAGACGATAAAGAAAAAGAAAATTGTCCAAAACCAGAAAAATACATTCTAGTTTTAAATGAGTGGGTTTCTTACTGAATCTCCAGCTTCAGTCTATTAATTCAACTTTCTTCACATACTCTTGTGGCCCATGGGTATTTTGAGATTTCCCTGTATTCTAGAAGCCCATATGACTATCTAAAGGCTGTGCCAAAGTTCAAAATGAGATATGTGCCTACTTGCCCTGGTACTTAAGTAAGGCAATCCTACCCCGATCTATTTTGGATACAGAAAATAGGGAAAGGGATCAAGTACTCAGAACTATCACTTTCAGACCCAGTGCAATTTAAGATAGATCTGGACTTCCTCTTCAAGTGTGGGGCACATGTCTTTCCTAGCTTGAGTTTAAGCCCCTCAGGGTGTCTATTTGCTGCCCACTCCTGGTCTGCAGCTGTCTTCCCCATGGCTGTCTCTCATCCAGTAACTAACACGGAGCCCTGAGGTGAAGGCATTCACCAGCTGCTCTAAGTTCCAGATTTAAACAATTATCCCCTTTTTTGAATAACGTCTGGTTCAGTATTCTCTAGAAATATGGTGAACACCTGCATTGGGATCCCTACCTGGCTGCTGTCAGCTATGTTGAGAGATTTAGCTTGGAATGAAAGCTTAAACTCTTCCCTCAGATCACAAGAATCTGGAGCCCACATTACCAGCTCAGTTTGCTGCCATCATTTCTTCCTGGAGTCCCCAGCACTCACCTTGTTTCTCTAGAGCCAGGGTCCCCTCCCCATGAGCTGCTAGGCTGAAGCCTGGGAAAGAGTCCAGACTGTTTCATTCCCTTCTCTGTGTTGTGGTCTATCTATCAAACTTCACTGTAACTTCTCCTTATCTTGTCAGTCTTGTCATAATTCCCAGTGATCTACTTCTCTTTCTTTCATTCTCAAGTTATTATTTTTCAGGGGCCTGATTCTGGATCTTCAAGAGGTTGAATTCTGATGCCACTCAGTACTGTACTATCTTGGTTCCTTTGTGCCTATTACCATTGTTAAAGTTCCTCTTCTCTTATGACAGTATTGGATTTGCTTTCCTTTTTATATCAAGCTAAAATATACACCTGCTGTCTTTTGTTTATAATTAACATGAAAAATCTTTCTTTTGATCCCTTAAAGTTTGTTCTATGTATATTCTTAAAGCATAAATGTCTTCTCCAGGTGGCTCATGTTTGAGTCTTCATTTTTAAGTATTTGACCACTGTATATTTTTTGATTAGGAAATGTGTTCATTACATGCACAGTAATTTTGGGTAGATAAAGATTTACTATTGCCATTTTGTTGATTTTTTCTTGTAGTTTTTCAAATCCTTTCTTGCTCTTTTATATTTTTTTAAACAAAGTTTTCTTTAATGGCATTCTTTCTCTAAATCTTCAGTAGATACTCTTGTATGGTAATCATGATTATTTTCATAAAACATTGTGATTATATAAGTCTGTTATAGGCTTATAACAAATTTGATTGCATAATCTCAATACCTTTACTATTTCACAGTTTACATATTTGACATCACATTTCTTGTTATGGTTCAGACTGAAAATTGTCCCTAATGCCTTCTGTGTATGGAAGATGGTTGAATTATAGGGTTATCATAGCTGAATTTGTAGGAAGTAGGCTGTAGTTGCAAAAAGTAGGTCACTGTGGGTATTACCTGGAATGGCATATCTCCCTTTTGTGATCCTCCCTGGACTCTATATCTTGTTTACAATAAGACAAGTAGCTGTCCTCCCCCTTGCCTCTCCACCATGCCTCCAAATATATGAGGACTGAAACTTCTGAAATGAGCAAAAATAAACCTTTCCTCCCTTTTATATTTAAAAAAAACTAGTAGTATATGTTTGCAGTTCATAATGATTCCATTTTTGTGTAGCATTGGTACTCCTGCATAACACATCTTTATTATTTTTACATGTGTCTTAGTTGCCCTTTATCTCCACTCCCTCCCTTATACTTTCTACTACCCCTTTCCTTTTATCATCTCTTCCATTCCTTCTCTCTTTTTCTACTTTCCCTTACTCCAAGGCCTAGAGAACTCAACATTTCCAATTGGCCACTTATACAAGTACTAACCAGGCTTGACCCTACTTAGCTTTTGAGATCAGAGAGATTGGGAATATTCAGGGTAGTGTAATTATAGAACTTTCCTGCTTTAAGGGGCAGGTGTTTGGTATATTATCCCAAGAACAGGGAAAGTGACAATGACAGTTGTTTCCTTCTTTCTTTCCTTCTACCCACATGGTAGTGAGATTGAACATAGGGGTTTTTAACTGAGCTTTTATCTCCAGCCATTTATTTTATTTGAAAGGGAAAAAATAAAAATGATACAGAATTTCAAAACAAGATGATATGAATTAACAATAGTCATTATATTGAATATAATTATCTTCAAAATAAAATCTTCAATATAAAAACTATTCCTTTAAATGAACTAATAGAAGTTAATAATACAATTATCATATATTTTGGTGGAACGAGGGATTTAACTCAGGCTCTTGGGCTTGCCAGGCAAGCGCTTATTCTACTGAGCTATCTACCTGGGCACTATATATTACCTTTCTGCTTTCTCTCATCCAAGTTGTTCTTTCCTCTGTGAGTAGTTTCTTTTCCTTTCACAATTTTTGCTTTTAGATAGGATCTCAATACACTGCCAAAAATGAGGTTGAATTTATGATTCTCCAGCCTCAACATTCCAAAAAGCTGGAAGTATAGATATGCACTATTAGACCTGGCTTACATAAAGTTATTGTTGATATAATTTTGATATGTGTCTTTTATCCTTTACAGTATAGTAAAATTGTAAATGATTCACATAGTACCCTTATAGTATTACAGTATTATATATTTAACTGCAATTGCCTCTATCTGTGAGTTTTCTACTTTCTTATCTTACTAGCTTTTAAGCTTCAGAACTCCTCTTACTGTTTATTGTTATTTACTCTTAGTTTTCTCATATAAGAGTAATTATCATATATGTAGCTTTCAGATTCTGACTTATTTCACTATTTTGTGGTACTTGGGTATTATGGTGTATATCTAGCCATTACCTAAGCCCTCATGCACTTATAGTTGGATGCTTTGTAAGGTCACTTGATCAATGGTATGTAATACTAGATTAATATATTGTTGGCTATGATGCTGGAAAGCTGGAAGGTGATGCCTGTTGGGAGGAGGAGAGTTTTTGTGGGTGTGCAACATATATATATATATAATTTTTTTTCTTGAGTGCTCATTGGCCCTTTTTTTTAACAAATGCTAAACGAGTAGCACTTGGGATTGATAATCTATTTATTTATTTATTTATTTATTTTTTGGTGTGTGTGGCCAGCTCAGCCCACCAGGGGGCGGGGCTGGCTGGCATGTGGTGCTGGGGGATTGAACCATGGTCCCTGTGCTGTGCTTTGCTTAGCTTAGCTTAGCTTAGCTTGTTCTAAGTAGGTGCTTTAGACCACTGAGCCATCTCACCAGCCAGCTCATTGGTTCTTGTCTGCCTTGCTACAAACTCTTTTTCCTTTGACACGATCCTCTGATATGCTGCTCTGCCTTGGATCTACCTAACTATGAGATGAACTATATGTGAACAATATGTAAACTATAATACACCTTTCCTTTAAATTGTGTGTGTTGTCCCAGCAATGAGAAAGTAACTAAGACAGGTTTTGACACCACAGAAGTGAGGTCCTTCCTGTGACACTCCCTGTCCACAGGATTAGCCATTGAAATTGACTTGCAGGAAGAGTACAAAAATATTTAGAGATGCTGGATATAGAAGCAGCATTAGAGTGCTGTGAGCCAGGCTTGATGGGAGATCCTAGTTGCAGTTCAGACAACCCAGATGTTCACAGAAATGTGGCTGGTCGGCCCGCTGGACCTCCTTGGAACAAGCACAGGCCTGCCCTGTGAGTGAGATCTTCCGCCCCTCCAGAGCCAGTCTAAGCCCAGGCCTGGCAAATATGGGGGAGAGCTTCTCTGCTCCCCTGCATGCACTGGACCTCCCTGGACCAAGCCCGGGCCCTCGCCATGATTGAGACCTTCACCCACACTCTCGGAACCCCTCACTCTTCCAGTGCAAGCCCAAGACAAGGCCCAGCGAGAGTGTGGGAGATCATCCACGCTCCCCTGTGCCCAGTGGACCTTCCTGGACCAAGCCCAGCCCCACCATGTGAGTGAGACCTTACGCTGTGCTCTCAGAACCCCTGCACCCCTCTGGAGCTAGCCCAAGCCCAGGTCTGGCAAATGTGTGGGAGAGCTTCTGCACTCCCTTGCACCAGCTGGACCTCCCCAGTTCAATCCCAGGCAGGGCCTGTGAGTGAGACCTTAATCCACGCTATTGGGACGCTTCAACCCCTCCAGAGCCAATCCAAGCCCATCATGTGAGTGAGAACTTCCACCATGCTCTCAGGACCCCTTCAGAGCCAATCCAAGCCCACCATGTGAGTGAGAACTCTACCATGCTCTCAGGACCCCTCCAAACCAAGTCCAAGCCCAGGCTTGATGAGTGTTGCACCAAAGCTCTACACGAAAGGTAAATAAAAAAAGAAATATCTGAATTAAAAGTGTCTGAAATAAAGAATCAAATGCAGAAACATATAGAAGAAATCAGATCAGAAATAATCTCTGTAGTAAAAGAATTAATAACTGCTTCTTAAGAAGACACCGAGAAAAAATAGAGGAGATTAGAAAAATGAGATTCCTTGAAAGAGCAATATGGAAAAGAAATAGATCACATGAAGCAGAGAAAAACAGATATAGTGGAACTTAAAATCTCAAACACAAGCTTGCAAAACCATTTGAAAGAAAGTGAAGATAGAATTTCAGACATTGAAGACATCATCGCAGCTAGTGAAAAGGTAGAGAAAAGATCTCTTAAAAGCAAGTAGGATACAGGAAAATATAATTCATCACCTGCAAGATGATGCAAAGATGAATGACGTGAGATGAATAGGCATCAATGAGAAAGAAGGAGTCAATACAAATGATATAAAAAGGATATGGGTAGAAGTAATAGTGGACAAGTTCCCAAATATGAGGAAAAAAATCTGACAATCAAGTAACTGAAGTATACAGAATTCCAAATAACTTCAGGCCAATTAAAAACACACTGAGACATATAATCAAGATCCCAGAAATCCAGCCCACAAATAATATACTGAAAGCCACTAGTGAAAAGAAAGAGATCACATTTAAAGGAAAACCCATCAGAATAATGGCAGACTTCTCTTCACAAACCATGAAGACAAAAAGAGCAGGGACCACAGAACAAGTCCTCTATGAAAACAAATTCCAACCCATACTTCTATGCCCTCCACAACTCTCTTTCAAGTTTGATGGAGAAGTGAAATACTTCAATGACAAAGAACTACTAAACAATTTCATGATGTCAAAGGCAACGCTACACAGACTTCTAAAACATGTTCTAGAGAGGGACCAAAATGATCAGAACTCCATGAATGAGAACTTGTCCCCACCCAGCAGGTCAGTCAATGAAGGTTACCTGGGGGAGGAGTGGGGAATTGAAGAGGGGACAAAGGACAGGAGATGCGAGAAATGGAGACAAGACAGGATTTTGATCAAGTCTCATTTATTTAGGGGAGGTTCTGGGTATATATAGTGGAGGCATAGGGAAATGACGTCGGCGGGTAAAAGGCACGAGTAACTAGGCAACTGAGCTATGACAGGAAGTCCCACCTCTGGGGCATAGCAGGAGACTTATGGGAAATAGGCGGGGTAAGAACTAGGAACCTAGCTCAGCAGAGGTAGGGGAAGAGGAACCCGGAAACCCACTTGCAATAGGATTGGAGGCCTGGAGTTATTGTGCTTCCTACAGATCCCCTTTACTTTTATAAATGTATATAAGTTATGGCTTTTTAGGTGGCTGATTCCCTTGAGGGGGCAGTGCCTGTCTTAGGTTGAGGCATCCTCTACACAGACCCGACTCAAACCTTACCTGTCATAGGAGACCAGGACTGCAGAAGGTCTCATTCCTGTCTTAGGCGGTGAGTGGTGTCTTGTGTATGTCCCTCATTATCTGTCTCTGACTAGCCTGACCATCTCACCAAGGGTGGGAGAACTAAGAGGTCTCTGGACCTTCATCGTCATAAGTTGGTTGTATTTTAGCGCAGTTTTTCCTTTTAGCCATCTCAAGCCTGTGATAATGGACCTGAATGGGTTGTATTTTAATGGCATCCAATTGTTGTTTAATGAAAGTCATCAGCCTATTGAAAAGACAAAGTCCTATTGATAAAAGTATTAATAGTCCAATCAAAGGTCCCAATAGGGGGAGCAGGTAGGGTAGTACTCTATTTTATGTGCTCCAGAAAGGGTTTTTAAATAGCTTTTTTCCCCTCTTAATAAGATCTTGAAATCTCTTTATTTTATCTCGAACAATATCGGACTTGTTTGCGTAGAAGCAGCAGCATTTCTGTAAAGCCAAGCAGATCTCTCCCTGCTCTGCTGTTAGAAGGTCTAAGCCCCTCCTATTTTGCAAAACTGCTTCTGCTAATGAATCTATCTGGTTTTGGATATCTTGGATATTACCAGACATGTTTGGACATCATCAATCAGCTGTTTAGATAATTTGGTATAAGAATGTACTGCTACTCCCAATCCTGCTGTACCTGTTCCTAGGGTTCTCGTAATTTCCATTCCTACCAACAAAGGGATAAACTGAACTGTCCTTTTAGTGTGGCCTGTGACATAATCAAAGCTAGGAGTGGGCACGGGCTCTTCTCCAGATATGACATCTATATCAGGCAATACAATTGCCATGACAGGGCTGGAGAGATGGCTCAGTGGTCTAAAGCACCTACTTAGATCAAGCTTGGCAAGGCATCAGGGACCGCGGTTCAATCCCCCAGCACCACATGCCAGCCAGCCCCGCCCCCTGCTGGGC
>NW_004524892.1:1169704-1188540 GCF_000260255.1 Octodon degus | reverse complement strand
CTTTTTTTGGCAAATAGGGCTACTATAGTTAAATATTTGATTGCAGCTGGTGAAGGTAACAAATCCAACATCAACAGTGAAGCTATCATTGTGGATACCTCCTTGTATATAGGAATACTTCCATAGGAGATAAATCCCTCCCAGAGAGGGTGGCTCTGGCTAATGTCTGTCAGTCCTTGGGAGTAAGCTAATTGGAGGCCACAGTTTCTAAAATGCCTGTGGTGTATGGAGCTGTGGCTCCATATTGGGCAACTGCTGCTGCCATTTTGGAACAGGAGGCCTTGTGGCTTTCCCCTCAAGGCAAAGTCCCTGACCTTTGCAGTTTTGAGGCTGTAAAGTGTGGAGACCTGCCTCCTCCTGTAATGCCCTCAGGCCATCCCTTTTATTCTCAGGTTCCTTCCTGGCAATGGAGATCCTCTTAGCTCCATCTTTGCAGTCTTCAGCTTTCTTGGCGCTTTTTTTTTTTTTGCCAAGCTTACAACATTTTAAATCCTCCTGCTGGGCTCCTTGCTTATTCTCAACATAAATCTGGCTTCCTGGTTTGGATTTTAAGATTTTGTTTCCTTACAGGAGGGCACACACCCTTAGGGGTTTTTTTGTCCTTTAAGATGAGTTTTATCTTTTTGTCCCTGTAGTATATTTTCACCCTTTTATATCACATTAGCAACAACCAGGTCACAGTGTCTCTGCGATAAGATTTTATCAATTAAATTCCAGTAGGAAAAGGTTGTAACTGGTGTTATAGGTAGCCAAATTAGATAGAAATAATAATAGGCACTCAGACAGGGCAAGGCTCTTGAAGGAGACAGTACAAAAGACAAGTTATCTTGCAACTGTGGGAGGGACGGATGCTCCTGCTGTGAGCCAGACCTAAAAGACCTAAAGGCCAAACAAATGCTAAAAGAGTAGCACCTTGGATTGATATTCTAATTAGGTATCAATCACCTAAAAAGACCCAAGTGTGTCATCAGCCAGCTCCCAACAAAAAGAGACCCTGTGCTGTATTCATGCCTGCTTACTCCGTGACCCATTTCCCCATTTGGCCCTGGGAGTAATCAACTTTACCTGAGCAATGGTGCTTGCAATCCCATTGGTTGACCATAGTTTTGTCCCACTCCACATCCACCTAAGTGAGACCCCTTTTTTTCTACCTTAACCCTGCATGATTTGGCTCTATAAAAATAAACTGAAAGAGACAGCTTCCTAGGCAACCCATTCAGGTCCCCCTTCAGTCCTGTCTGAGATAGAAGCTTTCTTTCCCAATAAAAATATTCTACTCTCAAACTCCATTTGTTCCTAAAATTTATTCTTTGGTTTTAGAGAACACGAATTCATTTAGATCAAGTCAGGAGTTTTACTTCCCTGTATCACTGGGACCGTTTCAGGTCCAAAAGTTTCATAATAATCCTTAAGGGCATCACCAACCCTTTTCTATCACCTCTGATCAATAGTTCCTTCAATAGGGAACCATGGGCAAACTTGTTTAATATGTTCAAAATATTGACACAAATCCTTAATTTTAACCTTTACTCCTCGTGCCTTTAATGCTTTACTCAAACTTTCTACAAATATATCATGCTCACTTAATGCCTGTCCCATTGCCAAAGGGAAGGGAAAGGGGGTGCCGTCCGCTGGCGAGGTTCAGCCGTTGCAGCAGGCAACTGCGGCATGGGCCTCCTTTACTTTCTCTTTTGTCTTTCTCTCTTGCTGGCTCTCTCGGATGGTTCCGTTGCTGTATCCTCCACACTAGGTGTCCCACAGTTGAGCGCCACTTGTTCTAAACCAGAGGGTCAGTCAGCGAAGGTCACCTGGGAGAGGAGCAGGGAATTGAGGAGGGGACAAAGGACAGGAGACATGAGAAATGGAGACAAAGACAGGATTTTGATCAAGTCTTGTTTATTTAGGGGAGGTGCTGGGTATATATAGTGGAGGCATAGGGAAATGATTTTGGTGGGTAAAAGGGGCGAGTAACTAGGCAACCAGGCTATGACAGAAGGTCCCACCTCCAGGGCATAGCAGGAGACTTATGGGAAATAAGCGGGGTAAGAACTAGGAGCCTAGCTCAGCAGAGGTAGAGGAAGAGGAACCCAAAAACCCACTTGCAATAGGATTGGAGGCCTGGAGTTATTGTGCCGCCCACAGAGGGAGCCAATAAATATGGCAAATGATTAAACACAGGAGAAAAAGGAGTAAACAGCAGCAGGTCAATAGCATGTCGATTGTAAGTCAATACATCTCCTTGATAGCCATCAGTGTAAATTGACTCAATTCACCAACTAAAAGAAATAGACTGGCACAGTGGATTAGAAAACACAATCCAAAAATCTGCTGTATACAATAAACACATTTAACTCAAAAAGAAATTCATAGGCCAAAAGTCAAAGGATGAAAAACAATACTACATGTCTCAGCACCTCAGAAAAAAGCAGAGGTAGCAATCCTGTTCGCAGACAGTCTCAACTTCAAACCAGAATGTCAGATGAAATAAAGAAGGCCACTATATACTGGATCCGGGAAAAATTCAAGAGGAAGAGATAACACTCATAAACATGTACACACCAAACACTGGAACACCCAACTATATAACACAAATCTTAAAGGACATTAAAAATCTAATATCCAATACCACAACCTTAGCAGCGGACCTTAACACGCCCTTATTCCCAAAAGATAGGTCAAGCAGACAAAAAGTAACAAACAAGTAGCAAAATGAATCAGAGCTTTGAACAAATGGACTTGGTAGACATATGCACAGTGTTCCACCAAACACAGCTGAATACACATTTTTCTCAGCTGCACATGGGTCATTTTCTAAAATAGACCACATACTGGTCCATAGGTCCTGCTTAAGTATATGCAAGAAAATTGAATTTATCCCATGCATATTATCTGACCACAGTGCAATGAAACTGGAAATAAATGATGAAAGAAACCAGAAAAAACAAATAAATACATGGAAATTAAACAACACTCTACTCAGCAACCAATGGGTCACAGATGAAATTAAACAAGAAATTCAACAATATCTATAATTCAATGAAAATTCAAGCACAACTTATCGAAATTTATGGAATATGATGAAAGCAGTTCTCAGAGAGAAATTTATAGCTGTGAACTCACACATTAGGAAAACAGAATAGGAACAAATACACACACTAACACTGCACCTCCACCATCTATAAAAGGAAGAGCAAACCAAACAGAAAGCCCAAATATGGGAAGAAATCATAGAGATTAGAGCAAAAATTAATTCAACTGAGATGAAGAAAATTGTTCAAAGAATTAACGAATCAAAAAGCTGGTTCTTGAAAGATTAAATAAGATTTATAACCCCTACCTAAGCTCTTCAAAAAAAGGGAAGAATAAATTCAAATACAAGCTATAAGGAATGAAGAGTGTGTAATTACCACAGACACAGTGGAAATTCAGATTATCATTTGTTATTTTGAGAGGCTTTACTCTCACACAGTAGAAGACACAGAAGAAATGGACAGATTCCTGGAAATGTACAAATTACCAAAACTGAATCAAGAAAACATAACCACTCTGAATAATCCAATAACAGCCAATAAAATACAAAATGTAATAAAAAACCTCCCACCAAATAAAAATCTAGGTCCTGCTGGATTCACAGCTGAATTCCATGAGAAATTTACGAAAGATATAATCCCTATACTCCTCAAAGTAATTGAAAAGGAAGCAATACTTTCAAAATCATTCCTGGAGTCAAGTATACTGATTCCAAAACCAGGGAAAGACACAACTGAAAAAGAGAACTGCAGGCCAATCTCCCTCAAGAACATAGATGAAAAAGTCTTCAATAAAATCCTAGCATATAGATTACAGCAAATCATGAAGAAGATTATACATGCTGTTCAGGTAGGATTCATCCCATGAATGCAAGGATGTTGCAATATATGTAAATCTATAAATGTCGTACACTATGTCATTAGAGAGAAATCTAAAAAGCACATGATCTTCTCACTTGATGCAGAAAAGGCTTTTGAAAAAGTGCAAAACTCATTCATGTTCAAAGTCCTACAGAATAGATGGCCTCTACTTCAATATAATAAAAGCCATCCATAACAACTGAACAGCTAATATAATTCTAAATGTGGAAAAACTGAAATCTTTTACTCTCAGAGCTGGTACAAGACAAGGATGTCCTCCTACTCAATATAGTTCTGGAATCATTAACTAAAGCTATTAGACAAGAGAGAGAAATAAAAGGAATTAGAATAGGTAAAGAGGAAGTCAGAGTATCAATATTTGCCGATGACATGATACTTTACTTGGAAGACCCAAAAAACTCCACCAAGAAGCTGCTAGAATTGATACACAAATTCAGTAGCATAGCAGGTTATAAAGTGAATACCCATAAGTCAATAGCATTCCTCTACAGAGATAGCAAACACACTGAGAGGGAAATTATAGAAACAATACCTTTTAAAGTAGCAACAAGGAAAATGGAATAGCTTGGAATTCATCTAACGAAAGAAGTCAAAGATTTTTTCAAGGAAAATTACAGTACTCTTAAAAAAGAGATCGTAGAGGATTTCAGAAAATGGAAAGATATTCCATGCTCCTGGATAGGAAGAACCAACATTGTGAAGATGGTCATACTCCCAAAATTGCTGTACAGATTTAATGCAATTCCTATCAAACTACCACCAACATACTTCCCAGACCTGGAGAAATCATTCCCAAAATTTATCTGGAACCAGAAAAGACCTAGAATAGCAAAGGCAATCCTGGGCAATAAAGGCAAGGCAGGAGGCATTACAATTCCTGACTTCAAATTATACTACAAGGGTACTGCAATAAAATCAGCATGGTACAGGCAACAAAATAGGCCTGAGGATCAATGGAATAGATTAGAAGATGCAGAGGGCTCTATGAAAACACTCAGCCACCTTATCTTCAACAAAGGGTCCAAACATACCTACTGGAAGAAAGATAGCCTCTTTAACAAATGGTGCTGGAAAAACTGGCTCTCTAAATGCTGAAACCTAAAACTTGACCTAGGTCTACCACCATGCATTAAGGTAAAGTAAAAAATGGATTAAAATCAAAGCATTAAATCAGAAACACTAAATCTGGAAGAGAAATTAGGAAGAACTCTTAAAAACACAGGGGTAGAGAAAGAGTTCATGAACAAAAATCAAATCACACGGGTAGTACTTGAGGGAACTAACAGCTGGGACTTCCTTTCATTGAAAAGGTTTTGCATGTTGAAAAAGAAATTAAAATCAAAGTGAAAAGAAACCCACAAATTTGAAAAAAATCTTGACTCATAAGCAGTCAGACAAAGGGCTGCTCTCTAGAATTTATGAAGTAAAAACCATTAGGCCCCCAAATTTAAAGACCCAATCCTGAAATGGGCATCTGAGAGGAACTCACACTTCTCAGAGGACAAAATTAAAGAAATGAGTAAATATATGAAAAACTGCTCTGCATCACTAGCCATCTGTGAAACGAGAATTAAAACAACACCGAAATACCATCTCACCCCAGAAAGAATGGCTATTATGGGAAATCAAACACCTGCAAATGTTGCAGAGGTTGTGGGCAAAAAGGAAACATTCTCAAGCGCTGGTGGGAATGTAGACTGGTGCAACCATTATGGAAATCAGTGTGGAGACTTCTTAAAAACTAGGACTGGAAATCCCATTCAAACCAGCTATCCTATTGGGAATTTTGCCAGAGGAACTGAAAACACCATATCGGAGTGATATGTGTGTATCTATCTTTATAGCAGCATTATTTGTGACTGCTAAATCTTGGAAACAATCAAGTTGCCCATCAACTGAGGAATGGATGAAAAGCATGTGGTGGTATTTTTATATAATGGAGTATTACTCAGCTATAAAGAATTATAAATTCTAAGCCTTTATATTTAAGTCAATACCACTTGAAGATATACTCATAAGTGAAATAAACTAGGCCCACATGTGTAAAGACCATATAGTCTTCCTAGTATAAGAACACAAACGTAGTATTAAAAATAGAAAGATATAACACAATTAAAAAGAAAGCGAGAACTTGGGGATTAGACAATGAAGAGAAGACAAGGAGTATAGCTAGGAATCTTGAAAATGTATGGCAAAGCCATACATTTATGTGTACAGGATGGGTAGGCAATGATGTTAAGAATCTTCAGCCTGTTTTTGAAACTAGCAGTTAATTAGTAGCATTCTCACCCTGACTAACTATATATGCCGATACCTGTGAACTAAGCAACTGCACTGAAGATAGCAATCTCTAATGGTAGGATCATGCTTGGAATGCCTGTCATTGTATTCTTCTAAATAAGTACTGCTTGTCATGACATACCAATTACTGCCATACTGTCTCTCAAGTACATGGTTGTTTAAAAAATAAAGAGTAATAAATGAAAACAAGAGAGAAGAAAAAAATATCACAGGACTGTCCTGCTAATAGTCTGTTTGTGGTTAGATTTCTAATGTGTGTGTAAAAATATATAACTGCTTATTCCTATTTTTAAAATATTTTTTAAGTTTTTAACTTTTTTCTTCATATTCTGGAGGGGTTTAAAGTTTGAGATATCAATACTTGGTGGAAAATACCGGTTCCATGTTATGCCTAAGATGGTTGATATTCAGACAGATAATGAGGTTAAGCTCAACTACTTATATTGTAGGGTAATAATATTAAGCTTCTCTTCTGGAGGTTTAACAACCTATGTTTTCAGACTAAAAATTAGAGAAAAAGAAGAGTTGCAAGGACAGCCAGCATTTTGGCCCTAGCCTTTCAAGTTCAGTGAATACTAAGGACATAGATAATCCTATACTGTAACAACATGTAACTCAGTTGTATCCCAAATTTTCTGATCAAGGAGATTATGGAGCCACAGAAGAAAGTGATTGATGATGTAATGTGCTTAAGGAGAGACACCTGGAGAGAAAACATGCTCTCAGGCTTTCACAGAGGGCACATTGGTCAAGCAATGGCTGTGACTCATCCACACAGCTGACACTGATAAAGGATGTACAAACTGCGATACAGTGTTTCAGGGTAAATCCTGATGGAATTTGACTGACCTTATCAGATACCAAAGTTATATATCTTGTTATATAGGTTTTGCCTTATCTTGTTCTTAACCATCCAGCAGAAAAGTGTAAAAATGTAGTATAAAAGGTAAAACCATATTAATATGCTGAGCTGTAAAATGCTCAAGTCAACAACTGTCATTGCCAGTCTTACAGAAAACTCATGACTATTATGGACTACTGGATTATATTTGAATATTTTGCTGAATTCACACATGTACCATATTTAAATCATAATGTAATGCTCTCTCTGACAAAAATAACCAGAAAAGTGAGAAACAAATGAATGATAATTTTGCATTTGTATTCTCAAAATAGTAGGCTACATACACAGCTGCATTCTCTTAATTCAGTGAATAGAGTTTTGTTGTAATAGTGTTTGTTGACAGGATTTCATGTCTACATCTTGTCCAATGAATAACCATGAAGACAACAATATGCAATGTATTAATTATTGAAAGTGTGCTAGCAATTGGTTTTAAAACTGTCTCATTGCTATTTGTTTCTCTTTAAATTATTTAAAGAAAAGAAATGTGGCTGGTCAAGAGCAAGCTGAAGAGATTTTAACTGGAAACAAGGATTGCCTACGTAATTGTGTGAGGTTTCGTCGGAAAATTTCTCTGCTTTTCATCATGTCTGTAGATATTACAGAAGCCTGATATTAAAAGCAGCAGACTAATTGATCTGGCAGGAAAAATATCAAGGAAACGTAATATTTAGGTGATGGCATGCCTCCTGTTGACAAATTTTAGCCAGATCCACGTTGAGAATTAAGAGCAAAGTGCTCAGCAGGATCATTTAAAGTTTTTAGTTTGCCTAGAAAGTAATCTGCAGTAAAGTTATGCCATTCACAGATGAAGCAGAGGAGAGTTTTGTTGCAAAAAAGATTATTATTAAAAAGCCAATTACTGTACTTTGGAATAGGAAAGACAAATTTCCTAACAGCATTACAGGAAACAGCAACACTGCATCCTTTGTAGCATCAACAATGCAAAGACAAAAGACTGCTTTGACAAGAGAGCTCTAGGTAGGACTTAGGCAGCACTTAGAAACAGCCTGAATATATTTTGCACAAAGAGATGCACATGAGTCATTTGGGGGTCAGGGAAAAAATGTCATGGCTTATATCTAGATGTAAATACCAAAGCTGTATACTATTGGAATAAGGGAAATAAGTGTGACTCCCAACCTGCTAGATGTCAAATATGTTGAGCTTGTTTTCTGCAAATTGAAGAATGAATTCTGGCTATTGTGACTTTAATCTTTTTCAGATGTTCCTACAGCCACAATTTTAATGTGTTTACATCTTGTACACTGGCTCCCTTGACTATGCTGGTTATTATTGACTCAAGGGGGTGTTAGTTTTATTATCGGTCAAAGTTACTTTCCAGAGGGTCTAACTAAAGAGCCTCAATAGTCATCAGGCAATTCCAATTTTGGGTAAGTGAAAAGCTTTAAATCTGGAAGACACAATGCCAAAGAAACAGTTAAGTATGCATGGGCCAAATAATAAGATCAACAAGACTATTAAGAATACAATGTTTCCCCTGGGAAGAACCAGTAATAAATTTCCATTAAGAGGGTAAGGAGAGGGTCCATGAAGCTTCAGCATATGACAGAGCTTTAATCTGTCATCTGATATCTGTCATTTATGGAGTTATAAAGCCTTGGTCAGAGATGCGAGTTCTGCTAGATGGGCAGTAGCCCCAGGGGCATATGAGAAACATTTAAGCATCTCATATGGAGTAACTGCTGCACACTCTGTTTATCCCATTTTCCATGAAGAAGCTACAATGATAGAAGAGGGTCAATTTAGGGTCAGTAAGTGGGTGTGTATAATAACTCTTTTCTGATTGCATGCATGTGGAGAATTACCTCATTACTATAGTCATGTCTTTTAGCTTAACTTTTCCTTCTTTACTGGCAGATAGATGGAGGGTTTAAGGAAGAACATGTTAAGGAATGACTGGTCCTTCTACAAATACTGCCTGATATTTAAGAAGTCAACTGTCTGATAGCCATACTCTCATTTTGGAAGAAATCCAAGATCCTGCTATATTATGATGTGTATACATACATTTATGTATGTATGTATGTATGTATGTATGTATGTATGTATGTATCTATCTATCTATCTATCTATCTATCTATCTATCTATCTATATCTTTTCCTGACACTAGATTAGATACTTCTGGTACCAGGATGACTACAACAGCCACAGCTCTAAAACAAGCAGGCCATCCCTTTGCTACAATGTCTCAATCATGACTCAGACACCCTACAGACGGTTGAGTAAGGCCACAATCTTCTGTATGAACTCCCAAAGCCATGCACCAACTTTCATCAACATATAGATTGTAACTGACCTTTTGGTAGATTCAGTAATCTGCATCTAGGGCATGTAGAAGCACTTGCTTAAGCTTTTGGAATGTAGTCTCAGAATCATGTTACTAGGTTAAAATTTGAGTATCTGGCTACTGGGCTTCCTTTACAAGCTGACAGCTAGGTTGTGCAATATCACCATATTTTGCTATCCAAAGGGACCAAATGCCTGTAATGCCTGGGAATCTTCTCAGCTGTTTCAGGATGTTGGGATGCAGGAAGAAAGTATTGATTTAATTCTCTCTTCATCCATTCTTTTGGTCCTTCTTAGATATGATGAGGCCCAAGGACTGTGTCTGAAACCTGCAAAATTGTTCCCTAGACCTGGAGACCTTAATACCTACACCTGGTAGAAAATTCGGCAGGGAATGAGTGGCCTAGTTGGAGAGCTCGTCTGTGTGGGTAAATAACAGTATACCATGTACATATTGTACAGCTATGCCTTGGGAAAATTCAAAGCAGGCAAAGTCATGGGAAAGCATTTGTCCAAAAAGATGAAGACTGTCTGTATTCTTCAGGAAACACAATCCAAGATAGTTGAGAGGGCTGCTTGTGGGGATTTTCAAAGGCAAAAAGAAACTGGGAATATGTAGGTAGAAGAAGACAAAAAGGGCATCATTAAGGGCCATCCAGATAGCTCAGCAACTAAAGTGCTAGCTTCAGCAGAACGTAGTGACTAGGGTTTGATCCTCAGCATACCTTGCTGGCCCTGCTCCTGGGATGCACTGAGACAGCAATTGAGACGGGGCATGTGGCATGCACCTGTAATCCCAGTACTTGGGAGGCTGAAAACAGGATAATCACTATGAGTTAGTTCTACATAGTGAGCCGCTGTAGACCCTATATACTCTGTCCAAGATTCATTAAAAGCGGGGGGGGGGGGAACGTATTTTGAGTCCAACACTGAAAATCAACCAGCATCTTCTGTGTTCTGAGAAAGGTATATGAGTTAGGTAATACCAGTGGATTGGCACTATTACCTCATTTACCAATCTAAGATCCAGTACCAATGTCCACTTTGAATTGGGTTTTTGGACTCCCAGAATTGGAGTATTGCAAAGGATCTTACAAGTTGTAGATAAATCTAGTTCCATTAAGTTGTCAGTTACAGGCAATAATCTTTTTTTAACTTCCTTTTTGGTGAGGAGTCTTAGTGGGGTCTTTAAGATGTATTTGCTCAACAGCAGCTGTTATTGTTCTTCCTACTTTACTTCAGTTTCCCACACTTCAGGATTTATTTCAGTCTCCATGAGATAAAGGCAACATACCTGCCCTGGGTGCATGCATACTGCAATGTTTAAACAAGGTAAGATGTCTCTCCTCAGGAAGGAACTAGTATCTGAGGTGACATACTACTCAGATGAAGAAGTACAAAAAAAAGTGAGAAAATGGTAAACATAATTAGTCATTTGAGGGGTGGAAATGAAAGCAACACTGAGATTCCATTTCACCTCTGAAAGAATGGCTATCATCAAGAAGTCAGTCAATAATAACAGATGCTGTCAGGACTCTTAGGAAAAATGAACTTTCTCCACTGTTGATGGGAAGGCGAACTTTTGCAATCACTATACAAATCAGTACGGATATTCCTAAAAACACTCCCTAGGATTAGCGGTCCAATCCAACTTAGTTATTGTTTTTCTGAATATCTTTCTGAAAGAATTACCAACATCATACTACAGCCATATATGTGCACTCATTTTATAGTAGCACAATTTGTAATAACTAAATCTTTAAAAAAAATCCAAATAGCCATCAACCATGCAGGGATGAACAAAAATATGTGGTGAGTGAAGTGCTACTTAGTCATAAAGAAGGATAAGCTAGATACTTCTATCCGTGAATGGATGCAACTTGAAACCATACTTGTAACTGAAATAAATTGAACTGACATCTGTAAACATTGTATTATCTTGCTGGTGTGAGAAACTGAAAAAGTAAATAAGGCCCAAAATATACAACAGATATAGTGAAATGGGAAGAAATTATTCAAAACAAAAAAGGAAATAGGAAAAAAATGGAAATAGGATGGGGAAAAGAGAAAGAAAAAAGAAAAAAGTATATGATATTTAAACTACGAGTGTCTCTTAATTCATTGAAAAGAAAGATTTACACTAATATCGTTTGGACACTTTTTTATGACCAAATCTGGTACTCAGAATGACTACTTTAAAGATAACAATTCCCAATGTATTAACTCTTGTTATTTTATTATTTTTTTCTGAAATTTTGTTTTAGTTTTTTCAGAAAACAAAGAAGGAATGGGAGAAAAAAATTCCAGTTATAGCCTAAGGGTTTTAATAAATCACAGGTTACTTTCACCCCAGTGACTCCTTTCACTAAGGTGTGATAGTTGGAAGGAAGGTCAAGCTTGCAAAGAAGACCTGAAATACTTGAGTCAGTGTCCAATAGAGGGCTGGTTTCTTTGTCCTCTGTAGTCATGATTCTCCAGAGTTTCTCTGGAAATGACAGTCCAACCATAGGGAGAAGGCCAAGAGTGTCCCAGGCCCCTTCAATTTTGCTGGCATCTGGTAAGATAGGTCTGATCACTAGGACCTCTGTCTCAGGAGGCAGACTGACTTCTAGTGGTCACCTTTTCAATTAGAACATAGCTCATAGGGCCTACTGTCATGACAGTATCTCTTTAGAAAGTCAGGTTTTCTGTAGCAGTAGCAGGTAAGTGTAGTTGTAGAGCTTCTCTTGGAGCCCCATGAATCAGACTTAGAGGCAGTTTCTTTTAAGACCACAATGAAGGTAACCACTTTCTTTTACTTTTTTTATTCCTTTGGCCTCCTCCTGATCTCAGTTATAAAATACTGAGGCAATGGTCACCAAAGTGTCAAGTGACCTATATGGAACAAAAAAAATCTTGTACAGCTTTTACCTAATATCTGGGGTGACTGAATAATAAATTTGTCTTGGAGAACAATCTATCTTTCTACTGAATCAGGAGTCAGGAAAGATTGTTTTTCCCATGCCTCTTCTAAATGACCTAAGAAGGCAGAGAAAGTATCCCTTCCCTGATAAATAGTTGTGGACTTAAAATAATCAAATGCCTTGTTTCTTGTTCTTTTTACACCTTCAGGAATATATATCTAAAGATGTTTCCTATTCCTGTCTGGTTAGTGGGCTAGTAGAGAACTTGTATAGGGACTGATTGGGCTCCATTAGGAACTGGTTGTTCCCTTGGATGTTTATCTTCTGGTCTTCTAAAATTAACAATATGATATTTATCTCCAATTGTAATGGTATCTTGAAACACTGCTTGTCTCTCATCAGAATTCAATGTTTGATTTAACAGTAGCATTACATCTTTCCAATCTAATTCATAGGTCTGAGTATATATATACGAAAGACCTCAATGTAGTTGTGAGGGTCATCTGAAAAATTTTCCAACTCTTTTGTTCATCTGTTTGATGTCACTGAGAGAAAGGGAGACATGGATACGGGTCGGCCCATATTCTCCACCAACATCCTGTAAAAGATATTTTCCTTGAGGATCTTTTTTAAAAACTTATTTTAATTTATTTATTTATTTATTTATTTTTGTGGTACCAGGGATTGGGTTGAGGACCCTGTGCTTGCCAGGCAAGCACTTATTCTACTGAGGTATCTTCCTGGCCCCTCCTTGAGGATCTTAAACAAAATCATATAGGAATGGGTACACCCCAGTAGAGGCTTCAGTGAAAGTTGGATTGGAAACTTTATCCTCAGGTTCTGGAGGACAAGAGAGGGGAACTTCAAGCTCAGTTACAATAGATGCATCTGACTATGCCTTAAGAGTCAAAGGTGTCTGGTTTTCCTGTGGCTTACATCTACACTTCAAACACAAATAAGAACTATTTCTTAATGTAAAGCAAGTCTGAATGTAAGGTAATTCTGGACATTTTTCCTCTCTTAACAGTGTAATTTTAGATGTAAAATGGTGTCATAATCAATACTTACCATAGGACTGGCAATATCAGTAGTTGTTGACTTAAGCCTTTTACAGCTCAGCATATTAATATGGCTTTACTTTTTATACTTCTTTTTTATACTTTTCTGCTGGATGGTTAAGACCAAAATAGAGCAAATCCTATATTATAAGAAGTGTAACTTCTCTATCTGACAAGTTCTGTCAAATACCCTCAGGATTTACCCTGAAATCCTGTACTGCAGTTTGTGGATCCTTTGTCAGTGTCAGTAATGTGGATGAGTCACAGCCATTGCTTGACCAATTTGCTCTAGGCTACTGGACTATACTGGATTATTTTGCTGAATTCACGCACCTACAATATTTAAATGGCAATGGAATACTTACCTCTTATAAAACTAAACAAAAAAAGGGGACATAAATGAGGGACCATTTTGTATCTGTATATACAAAATAGGATAGATAAATAGCTACTTTCTCTTAATTCAATGAGAAGAAAGATTTGTACTAATAGTGTTTTGACAGGATGTCATGTCTGCATTTTGTACTATGAATAACTACAATGAAGACAACAATATGCAATGTATTAATTATTGTAACTGTCCTACTAACCTGTCTTAAAGCTATCTCATTGTTATTTATTTCTCAATAAAATTAATAAAAAAAATACTTCCCTCTGCATTTCACTTTGTCTCTAGGGGGCAAGCAGGCCACACATGGGTTCAAAAATATTGAACAACTCTTTCTCAATACTTGAGTGTCAAAACAAATTCAAGTGATTAAGAATACATTCCAAAGGAGTAAGAAAGTAGTGAAAAAAATATACAAATGCAAAATAGTTAGAATAGATATACAGCTGTCTTCTATTAGCTCAATGAGAAAAAGGTTTGTACTAATATTATTTAGACAAGATATCATGTCTGCATCTTTTTAAACTTTATTTATTTATTTATTATTTTATTTTATTTTTTTGCAGAACTTGGGCTTGAACTCAGGCCCTTGTGCTTGTCAGGGAAGCACTTATTCTACTGAGCCATTTCCATGGTCCTTCATGTCTGCATCTTGTCCTGTGAATAAGTATTGCAAAGAGAACAATATGGGATGTATTAAGTACTGTAACTGTCCTGCTTACCTGTTTTGAAACTGCTTCATTGTTACTTTTTCTCATTAAAATGAACAAAACATTAAAATAAATACAAAGGATTAAGAGAACTGCCCATCTGCAAAAAACAAGGTGAAAAGTAGACATCAGTTTTAAACACTATGTGACTATTTATGTGCTTTCAAGGTGTTCCCTGATGTGCCTTACTCCAGGGCTGGTGGCTGCTATCTGGAGAGTGACCAGAAGACAGGTCAGACCAGACATGCCACCCATACTGACTCATGCCCTTACCTTCTTTGGAGACTCACATTCCTAATTTCAAAGTGTCATTCCAAGAAAATAAGCTACAACTCATTACCACTATAATGGTTATGTTTAAAGAAGGAAGCATCACTATTAAAATTAAACCAATAATCAAGAGAACTGAACAACTGCTTTCCAGTTCTTTGAAGAGACTGAGAGGGGAAAATTACAGATTGGAAGTGGTTGAAGCTCTTCTTAGCTAGCCTTGAGAAAACCCTGCCCTAGAGCAAAGAAATCACTGAGACATTTGTGGTATCTACCTAATCACCTAGGAAATCTCCCTTATCATTAAGACAAGACCAAGTTTTATTCAAAATCCACTCATAGATTTCTATGTCTATATCATTAGTGCACTTATGAAACTCATGGGTTGAAACCTGTACTCATTGCTGGCTACCACAGTTTAAATTTCATTAAAAGTATTTCAATTTCCTACACACACAAATGATGAGAACCAGGCTTATGAGGTAAGAGAGCTACAATTTTTAGGTCTTTTGAGAATACAAGGGAAAGGAATTAAAAAAGCAGTTTAGGGATTCTCTCCTGAACTGAATTTTTTGGGTCTTTTAAACATAATGGTCCAAAAATAGCCCCTCTTGTGTCACCACAGAATTTGGTTCTTTACACTGTGTCTCAGATTTCAATTTTTCCACATCTGCTGGATGGGAACCTGTGCCCAGAACACTAGGCAAGGTCATTACTTTAATATGTGTACTCCTGGATGGGCAAAATTCTAATGTCTCTTCTATCTTTGAGACAAGGGTATGTGTTCCAGACCTATGATGACTCCCATCTTCATCCTTAACAAACACTAATTTTTTATGAGCTCAGTTTGAAAGTTTAATTGTTGGACAGGAGGGAAAGACTGAGAGATTTGGGCTGTAAACCTTTTTCAGAGTCTCTTTTTCTCTGGTATTTAGAAGAAACATGTCTGCAAAATAGGGAAAGTGAAAAGTGACAGCTAAAGATCAGAAATGAGATCAGAGAAAAGAAAGTTTTCTCCTCACACAGTAAATTTCTGAGACAAATTTTCCATGAGCTGTTATTGACCAGTGACAACCTGGAAAGGTGACAGTCGGGAATCTCAAAAGGTAGGACTGCCTTCTCACCAGCAGATCAGACAAACAATGGAACTGAGGCAGACAAGGTTCAACATTCCCATCCATGAGCATAGGGGGTAATAAGGCCATGTCTTTTCAATAAATTCTGTCCTTGCACAATAAAGATTGGCAACATTGATGCCACCATTAACTGGCTGAGGAAGTCTTATTTTTTAAAGAAACATTTATATTTCCTAGATTTCATAAAAGACCCATTATACAGCATTTTAAAAGTTCACATTTTTGTTAGTATTAAAGTCCACTTGGGGGGCTCAGGAGATAACTCATTGGTTTAAATATCTGCCTGGCAAGGACGACTTAGGTTTGACCCCACAGTACCACATGCTGTGCTGGCCCTGGAAACCCAAGCATGCAGAATCAGTCACCAAAACCAGGCATGGTGGCATATGCCTATAATTCCAGCACTGGGGAGGCTGACACAAGGAGGATCACTGTGGGTTGGAGTTGTATGTTCTTTTTCTTTGCATCACCTTGCATATGTTGAATTGTTACTTCCTGGTTACTTCTTTTATATATTTTAAGAGATCTTTCTTTTCATGTTTATTAGCTGCAGTGCTATCTTAGGGTGTGAAATTTTATGTTCTGTTTCATTTAAGTGGTTTTGGAAGCTTTCAGTGGAATTCTTAATGTCCCAGACATTTTTTAGAATCTGCTTAATGCATTCTAGTCCTTTCCTATATTGTTCATTCAATGTTTCCACCATTTTCCTATTTCCTTCTAGTTTTTATTCTATGTCTTCCTTAGATGTATCAAGCAATTCTTTAATGATTGCTGTTATTTTTTTTTAACCTGAGAGATTATTTCTGATCTGATTTCCTCCATAGCCTGATGGAGTTGTTTTTTTTTTTTTTACTTGAGTTGCTATCATCTCAGAAATTTCTGGTGTGTCACTCCCAAGTTCTTCTGTGCCCTTGTCTCCTGGACTTGTTTTTGGTAGACTAGAAGTCTGACATTGCATTTTGCTCATTTTTTTGGCTTTAAAAAAAAAACTTTCCTGTTCACGTGGGCTCAGTAGCAATGGTACGTGGGTGGGATGTGGTCAGCAATGTTCCCTCAATGGTAGGGTTATGCGATAGCCTCACCAAAGTTCTCATTTTCTTGAGTTCAGTGTGACTTCAGCAATGATACCTCTGGGGGTGGTGAGCTGTAGGGTTGCAAGTCTCCTGAGATGATAGGGTATGGGACAAAGCTCTGCAAGGCTTTCTTGAGAGTGGGGAGGCAATGTAGGGTTCACCAAGGCTTCTACAAGAGTGAGGGTGAAGTTTTCATCTTAATGAAGGTCTCTTGAGTTTGAGTTTTAGGGTTTACCAGGGCCCTGTAGCTTTCCTGAGCTTAATCTGATTTCTGTCATGGTGAAGTGGTGGGTCACAACTCTGCAAGGCTCCTGCAATGATACTGGGGAGGGAGTGCAAAGCATGGCTCACCAGTAGATGTCTGGTGATTAGACTACCAGCCACAATGATGGGGGTGGGGCTTAGTGAGGTTTTTAAGTCCAGGATTTCTGCTTGGTGGTTTCTCAGAACTTCTAACTCTTAACTTGTCTTTAATATCCTCAACTGTTTTCATTAATTCTTTCATTTACATATTTTAATGTTGGAGCTTATTGAATTTTTTTTACATTCTGCCATATAATTTATTTATTTTTTTCCATAATTTTAATGAGAAACAAATAGCAATGAGACCATTTAAAACCAAATTGGAACGACAGTATCAATAATCAACACATTGCATACATTCTTCCTAGTGGTTAATTGCTGTACAAGATGCGGTCTTAATATCCTATTTAAAAACACTATTAGAACAAATCCTTCTATTCATTAAGAGAATGTAACTATATATCTATCCTAATCATTTTGAATACACAGATACAAAATGGACATTCATTTGTATCCCCTTTTCTTGTTTAGTTCCGTTATTTGAATATTATAGATGTGTTAAATCAGCAAAATATTCTAAAAGAGTTCAGTAGTCCATAACACTATTGGGTATTCCACTTCACTGGCAATGTCAGAAATTGTTGATCTGAGTCCCCTAAAGCTCAATATAACACATAGCGTTACTCCTTATAGTGTGTTTTTATACTTTTCTGCTGGATGGTTAAGACCAAGGTAAAGCAGGACCTATGCAACAAGAGTTGTAGCTTTTGGGTCGGATAAGGTCAGTGAAATCCCCTCAGGATTTGTCCTGAGATCCTGTACCTCAGATTGTAGAACCTTTGTCAGTGTCAGCCATGTGGATGAGTCACGACCATTGCTTGGCCAGTGTGCTCTGTGAAAGCCTGAGAGAGTGTCTTCTCTCCATGTGACTCTCCTTAGACACACTCTAAATCACTGATCACTTTCCTCTTTTGCCCAATAGTCTCCTTGATCAGAAAATGTGGGACACTACTGAGTTACATAACGTTACAATTCAAGTTTTCATATGTCCTGAGTCTTAATTGACCTTGGAAGGCTAAGGCCCAAATTTTGGCTTCACTTGCAGCCCTCCTTTTTCTCTAATTTTGGTATGCAAACTTAGGTTGTTAATCCTCCAGAAGAGAAGCTTATTGTTATTACCATACAACCTGGGCTGCTAAGCTTAACCTCACTATTTGTCTGGATATCAAACATCTTAGGCATAACATGAGGCAGGTATTTTTCATCAAGTATTGACATGTTGAACTTTAAGCCCCTACAGAATATGATGAAAAAACATTTAAAAAATTAGAATATATTTTAAAAATAGGCATACAGAATTATATAATTCTTACATTTACACATAAGTCCAGAAAACTAACCATATGCAACCTTATAGCAGGACAGTCATGCAACATTACTTTTCCTGTCTCCTGCCTTAATTCACAACCTCATCCTTTTTGAACAATCATCTACCCCAGAGACAGCATGGCAGCAATAGGCATGTCATGACAAGCAGCTTGTATTCAGAAGATCAGAATGACAGGCAC
>NW_004524892.1:1161175-1164747 GCF_000260255.1 Octodon degus | reverse complement strand
GCTTCTCAGAGGAAGAAATTAAACAAGTGAATAAATACATGAAAAAATGCTCCGCATTATATGATATTTATACATGTGTGTCTGGCTTATTTCGCTTATGTGTATATGTTCAAATGGTATCCATTTCAATATGAAGGGTTTGAGTTTATCATTTTTTATAGCTGAGTAATACTTCATTGCATAAATATACCACATCATTTTCATCCATTCCATCAGGTGACGGGCATCTTGTTTGTTTCCAAGATTTGGTTATCAGATATTGTGCTGCTATAAACATATGCACACATATAGCACTATGATATGATGTTTTCAGATGCTCTGGGAAGATTCCCAGGAGAGGAATAGCTGGATTAAATGGTATTTCCAGTCTAAGTTGTCTAAGGAGTCTCCACACTGATTTCCATAATAGATGCAAAAGTCTACATTCCCACCAGCAGTGGAGAAGTGTTTCTTTTTCTTCACAACCTCTGCAACATTTGTTGTTGGGTGATTTCTTTATGATAGCCATTCTTCCTTGGGCGAGATGATATTTCAGTGTTGTTTGAATTTGCATTTCGTGGATGGCTATTGTGTGGAGCATTTTTTCATATATTTATTCTCTTCTTAAATTTCATCCAATGAGAAGTGGGTGTCCATCTCAAATGCCCATTTCTGGACTGGTTCTTTAAATTTTGGGTACCTAGTGTTTTTTAGTTCTTTATAAATTCCAAAGACCAGATCTTTGAGTACTTATTTGTCGTGAATTTTCCAAATTTGTGGGATGTTTTTTTTTACATTGTTTGTAATTTCTTTTGACGTACAAAAACTTCTCAATAAGAGCAGGTCCCAGTTGTTAATTTTTTCAGCTGTTTCCCTTGCGATTTGATTTTTTGTTCATAAACTCTTTGCCTAGCCCTATGTCTTCAAGTTTTCCTCCTACTTTCTCTTGCAGCAGATTTAGTTTCTTTGTTTTAATGTTTAGATCTTTAATCCATTTTTACTTTAGCTTAGTGCATGGTGATAGACCTGGGTCATGTTTTAGTTTTTGGCATGTAGAGAGCCAGTTTTTCCAGCACCATTTGTTAAAGAGTCTATCTTTCTTCCAGTGAGTTTGTGTGGCCCCTTTGTCAAATACAAGATTGCTGAATTTGTTCAGAGGGGCTTCAGTGTTTCTAATCTATTCCATTGATCCTCACGTCTATTTTGTTGCCCGTATCATCCTGATTTTATCAGAGTAGCCTTATGGTATAATTTCACGTCAGGAATTGTAATGCCTCCTGCTTTGTCTTTATTGCCCAGTATTGCATTTGCTATTCTAGGTCTTTTCTGGTTTCAGATAAATTTGTGGAATGATTTCCCTAGGTCTTTGAGGTCTTCCGGTGGTAGTCTGATAGGGATTGCATTAAATCTGTATAGCAATTTTGGGAGTATGGTAATCTTCACAATGTTGGTTCTTCCTATCCTGGAGCATGGAATATTTCCATTTTCTGAAATCCTCTACGACCTCTTTTTTCAGAGTACTGTAATTTTCCTTGAAAAGATCTTTGACTTTTTTTAGTTAGATTAATTCCAAAGTATTTCATTTTCCTCAGTGCTATTTTAAAAGGTATTGTTTCTCTAATTTCCCTCTCAGTGTGTTTGTTTTCTGTGTAGAGGAATCCTATTGACTGTTGGGTATTCACTTTTTAACCTACTATGTTACTGAATTTCTGTATTAATTCTAGTAGCTCCTTTGTGTAGTTTTTTGGGTCTTCCAAGTAAAGTCTTGTGTCATCTGCAAATAAAGATAATTTAACTTCTTGTTTACCTATTCTTATTCCTTTTATTTCTTTCTCTCATCTAATGGCTGTACCTAATGATTCCAGAAGTATATTGAATAGGAGTGGTGATAGAGGACATTCTTGTCTTGTACCAGATTTAAGAGTATAATATTTCATGTTTTCCCCATTTAGCATTATGTTAGTCATAGGGTTATCATAAATGGCTTTTGCCAGATTGAAGTAGAAGCCATCTATTTCAACTTTTTATAGGACATTGAACATGAATGAGTGTTGGACTTTGTCAAAAGCCTTTTCTCAGTCAATGGAGAAGATCATGTTGTTTTTACTTTTTGCTCTATTGCTATAGTGTATTACATTTATAGATTTTTGAATATTGAACCATCCTTGCATCCCTGGGATGAATCCTACCTAGTCATGGTGTATGATCTTGTTGATGATTTCCTGTATTCTATTTACTAGGATTTTATTGAGGATTTTTGCATCTATGTTCATGAGGGAGATTGGCATTTAGTTCTCTTTCTTAGTTGCGTCTTTCCCTGGTTCTGGTTTCCGTATAATACTTTCCTCCAGAAATGATTTTGGGATGATTGCTTTCTTTTCAATTTCATGGAAGAGTTTGAGGAGAACAGGGACTACATATTCTGTAAATTTCTTGTAGAATTCATCTGTGAAACCGTGCGGACTTGGACTTTTATTTGTCGGTAGATTTTTTTTTTTTTACGTGTCGTATTTCATTGACTATATTGGGCTATTTAGAGTGGTTATATCTTCTCAATTCAACTTTGGTAATTTGCACCTTTCCAGGAATTTGTCCATTTCTTCTGTATCTTGTATTATTTTCTTTTTTCATAAGGCTAGGATCTTTTTATTTTTTTATTTTTTGTGGTACCGGGAATTGATCTCAGGACACTGGCCTTGTCAGGTAAGCGCTTATTCTACTGAGGTATCTCTGTGGTCCTCTGTGTATTGTATTCGGTGATAGTAAATATTCTCAAAATACCTATTGATAATCTTCTGAATTTCCACTGGCTCTGTGATAATTACACCCTTTTCATTCCTTATTGCTTGTGTTGGAATTTTTATCTGTCTTCTTTTTAATGAGGTTAGCTAAGGAGTTATCGTGTTTATTTAATCTTTCAAAGAACCAGCTTTTTAATTTTTATTTATTTTTTTCATAATTTTAATAAGAAACAAATAGCAATGAGACCGTTTCAAACCAAATTGTTAGGACAGTTTCAATAATTAACACATTGCATACTTTCTTCCTAGTGGTTAATTGCTGTACAAGATGTGGGCATGATATCCTATTTACAAACACCACTAGAGCAAATCACTCTATTCATTAAGGGAATGTAACTATATATCTATCCTAACCACTTTGAATACACAGACACAAAATGGACATTCATCTGTATCCCCTTTTTTGGTTAAGTTTGATCATTTATATGTTATAGGTTTGCAAACTCAGCAAAATACTCTCAAAGAGTTCAGTAGTCCATAATAGTATTGGGTCTTGCTATTGACTGGCAATGTCAGAAATTGTTGATCTGAGTCCCCTAGAGCTCAACATGATACCATGGCTTAACTTCTTTTTTTAATTGGCTTCATTATATTTATTTATTTATTTTAATTTTTAAAGTATTCCTTTTTTCCCATTATTTTACTGTGAATCAAATACCAATGAGACAGTTTTCAAATCAAAATGCGAGGACAGTTTCAATAATTAACATATTGCATACATTCTTCCTAGTAGTTAATTGCTGTACAAGATGCGGACTTGATATCCTATTTACAAACACCATTAGAACAAAT
>NW_004524892.1:1146202-1160020 GCF_000260255.1 Octodon degus | reverse complement strand
TTACACATAAGTCCAAATATCTAACCATATACAAACTTGAAGCAGGACAGTCCCCCAATATTCCTTTGCCTAGCTGTTGTTTTCATTCACCATCCACTTCTTTTTGAGCAACCATCTACCCAAGGCACGGTGTAGCAGCAACTGGCATGTCGTTACTAGCATCCCGTATTCTGAAAACCAGAATGACAAGCACTCCAAGCATGAAACTACTATTACAGATTACCATCTGCAGTGAAGTTGTTTATTTCACAGGTTCTCAATCAGCTTTTTGTTTGGTTAATTTTTTGAACTGTTTTCTTCGTGTCAAGTACATTATTTTCTGCTCTAATCTTTATGATTTCCTCCCATCTTTGGGCTCTGGGTTTGGTTTGCTCTTTTCTAGATGTCGGAAGTGTACCATTACGGTGTCTATTTGTTCTCGTTCTGTTTTCCTAATGTGTGAGTTCACAGCTATGAATTTCCCTCCTAGCAATGCTTTCCTTGTGTCCCATAAATTCTGATAATTTTTGCTTGAATTTTCATTGAATTGTAGGTATTGTTGAATTTCTTGTTTAATTTCATCTGTGACCCATTGGTTGCTGAGTAGGTTGTTGCTTAATTTCCATGTATTTATGTTTTTTTCTGGTTTCTTTTGTCATTTATTTCCAGTTTCATTGCACTGTGGTCAGATAATTTCTGTTTTCTTACATATACTAAACATGAGGTATGGACCAGTATGTGGTCTGTTTTAGAAAAAGACAAATGTGCTGCTGAGAAAAATGTGCATTCATCTGTGTTTGGGTGGAACACTTTGTATATGTTCCCCAAGTCCATTTGTTTGAATTCTGTTAATTTTTTGCTAAGTTTTTGTCTGGGTGACAGATTTTTTTTTGGGATAAGTGATTGTTAAGGTCTCCTGTTAAGATTGTGATATTGGATATTAGATTTCCATTTCCATTAAGATTTGTTTTACATATTTGGGTGGTTTTGTGTTTGTTGCATACATCTTTATTAGTATTACTTCTTCCTTTTGAATTGTTCCCCTAACCAGTATAGAGTGGCCTTATTTATTTTGCTTGATCCTTGTTGGTTTGAGGTTGAGACTGTCTGAGAATAGGATTTCTACCCCTGCTTTTTTGTGAGATGCTGGGCCGTGTAGTATTGTTTTACAACCTTTGAGTTTCAGCCTATGAATGTCTTTATGAGTTAAATGTGTTTCTTGTATACAGCATATTGTTGGATTTTGTTTCCTAATCCACTGTGTCAGTCTATTTCTCTTAATTGGTGAATTGAGTCCATTTACATTGATTTTTGTATTTGAGATTTTTTGACTTTAGAATGACATGTAATTTACGTGTTGTGATTTACTTATTTTTTTCCTGTGTTTAATTGTTTGCCCTATTTAGTTGGTTTCATTTGATCTCATTAGTGGACTTCTAATCATTTTGATCCCTCACTAGTACGTCTTTCAGTAGCCTTTGTAGGGTTCGCTTTGTCATCTTGAAATTGTTTAGTTGTTCTTTGTCACTGAAGTATTTCACTTCTCTATTAAACTGGAAAGTGAGTTTTGCAGGGTATAGTAGTCTTGGTTGGAATTTGTTTTTATAGAGGACTTGAATTACTCTGCTCCATGCTCTTCTTGCCTTAATGGTTTGTGTAGAGAAATCAGCCGTAATTCTGATTGGTTTTCCTTTAAATGTGATCTGCTTCTTTTCTCTAGCACTTTTCAATATATTATTCTTGAGGTGAATTTCTGGGATCTTCACTATTCTATGTCTCTGTGTGTTTTTAATTGGGTTGATGTTATTTGGTGTTCTGTATGCTTCAGTTGTTACCTCAATGTCAGCTTGTTTCCTCATATTTGGGAAGTTTTGTGATATTACTTCTGCCCATATTTTTATTTATTTATTTATTTGTTTATTTGTGTGTGTGTGTGTGTGTGTGTGTGGCCAGCTCAGCCCACCAAGGGGCGGGGCAGGTTGGCATATGGTGCTGGGGGATTGAACCGCGGTCCCTGTGCTTTGCTAAGCTTGTTCTAAGTAGGTGCTTTAGACCACTGAGCCATCTCACCAGCCCCTGCCCATATTTTTTAAATGTCCTTTTTATTTACTCCTTTCTCATTGATACCTATTAGTCTCACATTGTTCTTCTTTGCATCATCTTGCAAGTGATGAAGTATTTTTTCCTGCATCCTCGTTGTTTTTTTTTTCATCCTAGTTGTTTCTTCCAGATGTTTTCTTACCTTTCACTAGCTGCACCAGTGTTTTCAAGATCTGGTACTCTGTGTTAACATTCACTTTAAACGATTTTGCAAGCTTTCTACTGAGATTTTAATTTCCTCTCTATCTCTTTGACTCTGCTTCATGCAATCTATTTTTTTTCATGTAGTGCTCATTCAAGGAATCCGTCATTTTTCTAATCTCCTATAGTTTGTTTTATCCATGTCTTCTTTAGAAGCAATAATTCTTTTTCTGCAGTGTTTTTTTTTCAGATTATGTTTCTTCTTATATTTCTGTAGTTGATTCTTTATTTCGGATGCTATGATTTCATAGAATTCTTTTTTTGTTTCAGAAAATAATTCTGCTCTGAGTTGCTCTATAACTTTCTGCTGTTGCTTATTTACTATGGATGCTCTTAATTCATACATTTGAGCTGAGCTCATAGAAAGGAATTCAGTTGTGAGTTCCTCTGTAACTTTCTGCTGTTGCTTGTTTACTATGGACACTATTAATTCTCAGATTTGTGCTGAGCTAGTGTCCTCTGCACTTGTTCCGTGTGGGAGTTGCGTTTCTTCCATATGTTTCACGATTTGATTCTTTACTGCAGATGCTATTAATTCAGGGATTTTTTTTTTCATTTCCAATCTGAGTTCCTCTATACCTTTCTGTGGTTGTTTCTTTATTTCAGAATCTGTTGATTCATTGCTTTCAGCTGTGCGATTCCCAATTTTTTCTTTGCTAGTGTCCTCTGCACTTGTTATGCGTGGGCTTGGGTTCTGAGATTGCATTTTGCTCCTCCTCATTGACATTTTGTGTAGCACTGTCTTCTGAACTTTGCTGTAGAGCTTTGGTTCAGTTATAACCTTTGCACTTACTGAAATTCAGGTGCAGATCTACCAAGTTTGAATTTACCCTGCTGTGCCTGGCTTGAGTCCGGTTGCTTTGATTAGCTCCTTCCTGCTGCCGCCCTTGGGAGTGATCTTGTTGTCCCGCTCCGGCAAGATGTTCTGCTGCTGGACTAACTGGGTGGCTTTGTCCCTTACTCTTTCTTCATGGATTGCAGCTGCAGGATTTCACCCCTGGTCTGTACTCCAGGCCTTAGCTGAGTCTGGCAGGGACAAGTTGGAGTAGGTGGGAGAGGAAGTTCTCCCACACACTCACTGGGCTTGGGCTATGGCTGGATGTGGGGCTCCCCAGAACTTGGCAGATATCCTCACTGGGCGGGAGGGGTAGGGGTGTTCCTGCAGAGTGGTGTGCGGGGGCCCAATTTGGTGGAAGAGCTTCTCATCCAAGCTGTACCTGGGTGGGACTTGCAGGTTCCAGTGGTGCAGTGTTGCAGGAAGCTCTCCCACACTCTCAGCGGGCCTGGGGTATTACTGGAATCTGGGGGTCCCCAGAATGCGGCAGAAATTCTCACTTAGCGGGCATGGTGGGGAGGTCCTGTGCAGTGGTGGTGGGTGTTCCAAGGAGGTGGAAGAGGTTCTCCCCAACGCTTCACCTGGGCTGTGACCTGCAGTTCTCGCTGGCGCAGGATAGCAGGAAGCTCTCCCATACACTCACGGGGGCCTGGGCTAGGACTCTCATTGATTATTAACTGATATATTAAATTTCATATTTGTCTCATGTATGATTTTATTGATCATTTTTAGTATCAAGTTATGAATTTCTTTCTGTTTTTCCAGGCACTTCATTTTTTGTGGAATTAACTTTTTTAGGACTTGTTCAATATTATTATTATTATTGTTGTTGTTGTTGTTGTGAGCAGTGTTTATTGGGTAGCAGCTGAGAGTTCAGCGGTTGGTCTTGGCCACATGCTGTAGTTCATCCTTGATGGCATAGGAGTTCGAAGAGCCCTTTGCAGCACTGATGAGCTCATCTGCCAGGCACTCAGCAATGGTCTTGACGTTCCGGAAGGCAGCTTCCCGTGCACCCGTGCACAGCAGCCAGATGGCTTGATTCACCCAGTGCAGTGGCGACACATCTCCTGCCTGCAGCCTCACTGTCCATGCTGTTCCAATGCGCGTAGAATCCTCCTGAGGGCCACTGTTGATTGATGATGGTATTTACCACGACCTGAAGAGGCTTCTCGCCGGTGAGCAGTTGGATGATTTCGATGGCATGTTTTGACGATGTGCACAGTCATGAGCTTCTTGCCATTGTTGCAGCAGTACATCATCATGGAGTTCATGAGCCGCTCCACGATGGGGCACTGTGCCTTGCAGAACCGCTTGGCAGCATAGCGCCCGGCACTGTGGGGCATGTACTTAGCGTATTTCTCTTTCACTGCAATGTAATCCTTCAGGGAAACATCATTGATCTGTACATCATCGGTGCTCCACTTCCCAAAGAGTTTGATATCAGTGGTCTCGGCCACTGCTGATGCAGCTACCTCCTCCTCAGTCATCCTGAGAGTGCAGCGGGGTTTTCTTGGCCACTTGGTGTAGACCTCTCTGCACCTTAGCAGAGACCGGAAGAGTCAATATTTTATTATTTAAAAACAGTCTCACTATGTAGCCCAGTCTGACTCTGAACTCAGTGTGTAGGTAAGGCTATGAACATAAAACTTATGATCATCATCCTGTCTCATCCTTCTGAGTCCTGAGATTACACATAAGTGTCACAATGCCTATCTCTGACATTTTGAAGTTTTTGAGGCATTTTATTGCCTTGTTTTCTTATGACTTTGATGTTTCTGTTTGAGATTTATGGTTTATTTGAGTTGGAAATCTAACATTATTTTTAGTAACTGGCTTTCTCTTTCATGTACTCTTGACTTTTTGTGTGTGGGACTCAGACTGAAACCATCCATTCAACCTTTTCAAAGGAGTAGGTTAAATTTCTGATACTGAATGTTGAAGAGTTGCCACCTACCAGTAATATTAACATTTGAAGAAACTAAGTATATATCAACATATAATGTAAAACTTCTTTTAGGAGTTCTCTCCTTTTTGTACAACCCAAAAAGATAAAGGAATGGTAATAATATAGAATAAACCAGGAAAAAAATTGAGAAATAAGAATAAAATTATAAAAAGGAAAGACAAAAGAATAAAAAGAAAAAATAGATATAAATGATAACATTTACTAATGAGAGGTTATATGAGATGAGGAGAAAAAGGAAATAAGGAAGGGAATATAAATGATAACTGAGAGACAATATAGGAAAGCTGAATCCAATTAATAAGCTATCAGAAAAACAAAGTGAGAAATCCATGGTTGAAAGAGAATATGAAAAATACAATGTAAGATACTATAGAAGGAAAAGAGCACAGTTACATAAAAGCATGATCACCTACTCTAAAAGAAAATGGGAGAAAAATTTTAATGATAATATTTAAGAAAATTAGGGGAGGGAGGGAAAATTTAAGGGTGGGTGAGAGAAGAAAAAAAATAAATGGATATATATATATATATATATATATATAATGAACTTATAGAAGCACAAATTTAGCAAATATCATGAGACAACCCTTGGTATTAGAGAATATAATATGGCATGTTCATACACTATAGAAGCAAAAGTAACAAGTAGCAATTGTAGACACACACATCTCTCATCTTACACTTCCAAAAAGAAGCACCCAAAACAAAACTTCAGGTTCTTCCCCTGGGTCTGTATTTATAGTGGAGTCAATTATAGGACACTGTTTGATAAAATGAGATTGTGAACATCTTTTGTTTTTCTCCTTTGCATCTGTTCAAGGAGGCAAGCCCATTCAGAACAGGCCAGAGGCTCATGACAGCCCCTATCTTGTTTATGTACAGTCATATAGATCCACTTGTGTTTGGACTGCTTCATATATATTAACATAATCTTTTTTATCACTTAAAATGAGGTTGCCAGAAAAATCAAAGCTTTTGGCTTTAGATGACTGTCATATAGTGTGTGACATGACTTGAACATGGATTAAAGCTCCATACATTTACACATTTCATTTTCTGCCAGCATGGCTGTACAGTGTATCTGTTACTGTCTTTACTCTGAATGTTTTAGAAAAGATCACAGGGGGAATTGGTGAACCTGGTCTTTTTATTAAATGCCGTGAGTGTTTAGAATTCCCCAATCTCTACGGGGGCATTCTAAGACTCAGTTCACAACTCCCTTAGTTATTTTCTCACTTCTGAAACAAATTAAATGAGGAGAGGTATATTTAGCTCACATTTTGTAGAATTTTCAGTTCATAATCACCTGGCTGCAAAACAGGGTGGCACATGGTAGAGGATCAATAGTTTATAGTTGGCAGAAGACATCAAGAGAAACAAGGGGAGAAAGGGATAAGACTCTTATGTTCCTTGTAGTGTATGGCGATTTACTTAGCCTAGAGTGGGTGTAGCAGTCATACCCTTAATCCTAGTATTAAACTATCAATCAATCACATATTTTACACTCATCAATCTCAGAAAAAAACCTATGACCCCATTAAGTGTGGGAGGACATCTAGCATAAACCATAGCAAAAAACTGGAAAACCCCATGCAACTGATGTTTTTCCTTGCTGGTATTTTTAAAATGGCATTGATTTGCTTTTTCCATTAAACCCACTGGGATTCTCATAGCTCAGAATTTAATCTCCCATGAGCTGGTGTACAGTCTTTATCAAAACATGATTTTCTGTTCAGGGGTTTTGCTGAACTTTGCTCCGCTTCCACTGGTCACTGGAACCATGCTGAGCCCTATGCAACACTCCGCTAAGATTGCAAAAATGTTGCACAGCTTTGGTCCACCTCCATCATCCTTAGAGAGTCCCTGAGCTGAGGCTCAGCCCCTTTCATCATGGCAGAAGCCACAATGATCCCACACAGTGAGCTTTTGTGAACCTACCCAACACCCCATAGTTATGGGAGGATCCTTGATCCACTTGCTTCTCCCCTCTCAACACTGTTGAGCCTGTGAGAACATTGTTTTAAAAATCAAAACAAAGGAGCAAAAGGCAATCTCAGACATCCAGAACACCAAGAACAAGGCTAGGAGACAAGAGCATAGAAGAACTTGGAAGTCAAACACCTAACATTTCTGAAATGATAGCAATGGAAGAAAAGTTGCAACTGTACCACTCTATAAAAGAAATAAGATCATAGATAATCTCTTAGGTACAAAAAGAATTGAAAAACGTCATGAAATAATTGCTCAGCACATCTAAAGAAAGCATAAGTAAAAAGTACAGGATAAAAATGGATGGAATCATTAAATGAACAATAGAAGGCAAATTAGAATGCATGAAACAGATTAAAATAGATATGCAGGAAATTAAGAATTCTGTTAACAGTTGGCCAAACCACTTGAATAAAACTGAAGATAGTCTTGCAGACCTTGAAGACAGCACTGAAGCTAGAGAACCTGAAAGAAATGAACTTTTAAATATAACAAGCAACCAAGAAATACCAACTCAGCATCTATAAGATGATGCCAAAAAAGAGAACATGAATAGATGGCAACAAAACAGTAGGAGGCTGCACAAATAATATAAAAATTGTTTACAGAAGTAGTAGCAGAAAATTTCCTAGGTCTAGGAAAAGAATCTGACATAAAAAATAAGGGAGGAATATACAACTCCTATTAGCCACAGTGAAAATTAATCTACAGTAAGACATATAATAATCAAGAAGAACAGAATATTAAAAGCTGTTAGATGAGTTCTGCTGATTGGAGAGTATAAGAAGAGCCTAGCAGTGAGGCCCTGCATGTCAAGTTTGGCTGAGCTGAGTGGAACCAAGATCTGTGCCCAGGCCCTGGCAGTGTAATTCAGCAGAGTGAACCCAGGAGGACGGGGAGAAGCCTAAGTCTGGACACCGTGAGCTTAGGTATACTGCTAGACCGAGCAAGGCTCACACTGTGGCCTAGACCTATAGGAGGATCATTGTGGCACTGAGGAGACAGAAGGCAGCTTAAATAAATTAGTGTTCCTGGAAGACTCCAGGTATATCAAAGGGAGATGCCAAGGTGCAACTCAAGGGAACAAGTGTACATATAAATTCCAAATTTATGATCTGCTTTGTTATATAGCTATAGCATTTGCTCTTATGGTATGAAAAAAGAAAAACATTTAGTTACAAAAATTTCACTTGCTATTATTAGTATTGCTAATTGTGATTTGGTAGATAGGATACCATATCTGCTTTAACCACATAGTCTCCCTTGTGTAATAATATCAGGATATGATTGGATAATAACTTCACTAACGGCCTATACCAGAGTGTAGGACAGTGCCTAATGGGAATCATATCTTATTCTGAATCAACAGAGAACCTAAAATCTTGGGACACACACAAGACAATAATCTCTGACACAGGATATATACCTAAGAAACAGACTCTTTACAGAGACGTTCTGATTGCAGTGATACAGACATTCTATCAAATTTTCAAAAAATATTACAAAAAAACAAAATAAAGAGTTCTCTTCTAAATTGAAAATGACAAAACAAAGGAACAAAATGCAATCTCAGGCCCTGAGCCTACCCAGAACAAATCCAGGAGACATCAGCTTAGAAGATTGGAAGTCACACACTTGAAATCTCTGAAATAATAGCATCTGAAGTAAAACAACTGCAGAACAGTATAGAGGAAATCAGATCAGAAATAATCTCCCAGATAAAAAGAGAAATGATAATTATAATGGAAGAGATACTAAGCATTTCTAAAGAAGGCATTGATAAGAAATAAATAATAAATAATGATGGAAACTTTGAATGAGCAATATAGGAAAGAAATAGAATGCATGAATCAGATTAACTGATATACAACCAATTAAAAATTCCATTAAAAGTTGGCAAAACCAGAGCCAGGGTGATAGCTTGGCAGTCTAAGCACCTGCCTGGAAAGTGTGAGGATCTGGGATTGATACCCAGTGCCACCTGCCATGATGCCTTAGAACCCCAGTTGTGCCATGCTAACCAACAACACTGGGCATGGTGGCATGCTCCTGTAATCCCACTGCTGTGGAGGCTGAGACAGGAGGATCACTATGAGTCCAAGCTGTGTAGCAAGACCCTGTACCAAATAAATGAATAAATATATAAGGCATAAAAAACAATTTTAAAAAGTTGGTAAGACTGTTTGAATGAAAGTGCAGACAGACTTTCAGACCTTGAAGACATCACTGCAACTAGCAAAAATATAAGGAAATATCTCATGAAAACAAAGATCCACAAAATAATAATCCAACAGTTGCAAGATGATGCAAATATGAATAATGTAAGACTAATAGTCATCAGTAAAAAAGGAGGAGCCAATACAAACGACATAAAAAGAATTTGACAGAAGTAATAGCAGAAAACTTTTCAAATATGGAAAAATAATCTCAGATTCAGTGAACTGAGGCATTTAGAACTCTAAATAGCATCAACCACAAGAAATCTATGCCCAAGCATATAATAATTAAGATCTCAGAAGAGCAGCACAAAAACAACAAATTGAAAGCCATTAGAGAAAGGAAATAGATCACATTTAAAGGGAAATCACATAAGAATAACAGCAGATTTCTGAGTAGAAATCATCAAGTCAAGAAGAGCATGGAGTGAAGTATTCCAAGACTTACAAGAAAACAAATTCCAACCCAGACTCATATACCCTTCAAAAATCTCTTTCAGAATTAAGGAGAAATAAAGTACTTTCAAGACAAAGATCTAAAGAAGTTCATGATGACTAAGCCAACCCTACACCGACTACTAAAAGATACTCTAAAAAGGGATTAAAGCTACCACAATTCCAAGAACAACAACAGAAAGAACTCATCACACAGGGAAAACAACTAGAAACAGAAAAACAGGGAACCAACAGCAGGAAAATAACATAACAAACGTAAGCCAATACAAATCAGTTTTAACCACCAATGTAAATGTACTCAATTGACAAACTAAAAAAAAAAATAGATTGGGAGAGTGGATCAAGAAACAAAATCCAACGTTATGCTATATACAGGAAACACATTTAAACCAAGAACAAATTCTTAAGATGAAAATCAAAGGATGGAAATCAATACTACATGCTCCAGGAGCACAGGAAAAAGCAGGGGTAATTATTCTGTTCACAGACAATTTGAGCTTTTATATTTTAAAAAGTATTTCTTACTTATTTATTTGGAACAGGGTCTTCCTATGTAGCTCACTCAAAGTGATCCTCTTGTCTCAGCCGCTGCAGCACTGGGATTACAGGTGTGAACCACAAATGCCCTGTTTTGCTGCTACACATGTTGCAGTTGGGGCAGGACTGACATGGCATGTGGCACTGGGCATCAAACCTGGATCTTCACAATTGCCATGCAGAGGCTTAGACCACTGAACTATCTCAACAGCCTGAAAATCTGAACTTTAAACCAAGAATGATCAAAGGAGATTAAAAAGGTCACTACACACTTCTTAGTAGTGCACTTCAAGAGGAAGAATTAAGAGTCATAAATGTGTAGGTACCAAATATGGATGCACCCAACTATATAAGACAGATTTTAACTGACATGAAAAATCTAATAACTAATAACACAGTCTTAAGAGGGGAATTTAAGACCCCCTTATCTCAAAAAGAAATATCAAGTACACAAAATATTATCTAAGTAATAGAGGTACTGAACCAAAGCTTTGAACAAATGGACTCAGTGGATATATGCAGAGTATTCCACCCAATAACATCAGAATACACATTTTTTCAGTTGCACAGGGTACATTCTCTAAAATAGACCACCTACTCATACATAGGTCATGCTTAAGGAAACGCTAGAAAACAGAAATAATCCCATATATATTATCTGATCACAATGCAATTCAACTGGAAATTAATGACAAAATAAACCACAAACCCCCAAGAACACATGGAAATTAAATAACATCCTCCAGAGCAACCAATGGGTTGCAGTTGAAATTAAGAAAGAAATTAAACATCTATAAACCAATAAAAATGTAAATACAATTTACTAGCATTTGTGGGATACAATGAAAGCAGTCCTTAGAGGGAAATTTATAGCAGTGAACTCATATGTTAAGAAAACAGAAAAAGAACATATAAATACCCTAATGCTGAACCTCAAGTTTTTAGAAAATGAAGAACAAAGCCCAAAGCCCAAAGCCCAAAGATGGGAGGAAATTCTAAATACTAGAGCAGAAATTATTGCAGTCGAGGGGCTGGGAAGATGGCTCAGTGGAATAAGCGCTTCCCTGGCAAGCACAAGGGCCTGAGTTCAATCCCCGGTACCGAAAAAAAAAAAAAAAGAAAGAAATTACTTCAGTGGAGACAAAAAAAAAACAATACAAAGAATTAAGGAAAAAAAGATCTGGCTCTTTGAAAGATTAAATAAAATCCATAAACCCTTAAACAATCTCGTCAAAAAGGAAAAGAAAAAGTCAAATTCAAGCAATGAACAATGAAAAGGCCCAAATTACTGCAAATCTTGTGGAAACTCAGAAAATCATCAATAGCTATTTTAAAAATCTTTACTCTCACAAGATCAAGTACAGAGAAAAAATGAACAGATTTCTAGATGAGTACAAATAAAAAAACTGAATCAAGAAGATGTAAAACTTTGAAAAACACAGTGTCATCCAATGAAATTGAAAATGTAATCAAAAACTTACCAACAAAGAAAAGCTAAGATCCTGGTGGTTTCACAGCTGAATTTTTCAAGACATTTGAAAAAGATTTAATCCCAATACTCTTCAAAATCTTCAGTGAAATTGAAAAGGAAGTAATATTCCAAAAGTCATTTATTGAGACATGTATTATACTGATATTAAAGCCTGAGAAAGACTGAACCAAAAAAGAGAATTACAGGTCAATCACCCTCATGAACATAGATGCAAACATTGTTAATAAAATACTATGAAATAGAATGTAGCAAGTCATCAGGAAGATTATGCACCTTGACCAGGTAAGTTCTATCCCAGAGAGCAAGGAATGTTCAACATATGCCAATCTATAAATGCAATATATTATATCAATAGAGGCAAAACCAAAATTCACATGGTCATTTCAATAGATGCAGAAAAGGTTTTTGACAATATCCAACACTCATTCATGATGAAAGTGCTAAAGGAAATTATAATAGATGCCCTATACCACAATCTGATAAAAGACATTGATGGCAAATGAACAGTAAACATCATTCTAAAGGGAGAAAAACTAAAATCATTTCCTTTAAAATCAGGTACAAGGAAAGGATGTCCATTATCACCACTACTATACAGTATAGTTCTGGAAACATTAGCTTCAGCCATTACACAGCAACAAGAAATAAAATGAATGCGAACAGGAAAGGAAGAAGTTAAACTAACATTATTTGCAGGTGACATAGTACTCTACATAGAAGACCCAAAAAGCTCTATGAGGAACCTTGTAGAATTAATAACAAATTGAGTATCATAGCAGGATACAAATGAAATATTCCAAAATCAATAGCATTTCTCTACACAGATAACAAACTCACTGAGAAAGAAATTACAAAAACAATACCTTTTACCATAGCATCCAAAAGAAAAGGAAATACTTAGGAATTAATATAAAAAAGAAGTAAAAGACCTATACAATGAAAATTATAATACTCTTTATTTTTATCTATTTAGTATTTTAGGGAAGGTTCTATAGGGTGTTCAGGGTCTCACTACTAGATTGGATTGGTAGTGATCTGCCTGTTTACAGCCTTCCAAAAGCTAGGATTGCAGGCGCCCGCCACCACACCCAGTCTCAATTGCCATCTCAGTGCGCCCCCGGGGCAGGGTCAGCACAGTAGGCCTGGGATCAAACCCCCAGCCCCTGCACCTGCTTGCAGGTGCTTTAATCCGCTGAGCTATTTGTTTTTTTTTTCAAAGTAGGTAGACTTTATTTTATTTTATTTTTTTTAAGGAAAGTTTCAAAATTTCCTTTATATATTCAATCATTGTTGGGTATTCTGAAGTACATAGGATGACCAAATGTATCATGGACATGCAACAATGTTGCGACATAACAGAACAACAACAACAACAACAACAACAACAACAACAACCCAACTACACATGAATAGATTTTTTTTTCTAGCTACCATAAGAGTGGACTTTCAGGTTACCTGAACTAAAAATATGTAAAGAATCTATTTTGGCACTAACCAACATTTGTGTTGTTCTTTTTTTCCCTATAATTTTATTGAGAAACAAATAATGAGACAGTTTCAAATCAAATAGATAGGACAGTTTCAATAATTAACACATTGCATATGTTCTTCCTAGTGGTTAATTGCTGTACAAAATGTGGACATGATATCCTATTTACAAACACCATTAGAACAAATCCTTGTATTCATTAAAAGAATGTAACTATATATTTATCTTAACCAATTTGAATACACAGATACAAAATGGGCTTCATCTGTATCCCCCTTTTTTGTTAAGTTCCATTATTTGAATATTATAAGTGTGTAAACTCAGCAAAATATTCTAAAAGAGTCCAGTAACCCTTAACCACTGAGCTATTTGGCTGACCCTGAAAATTATAATACTCTGAAAAAAAATGTCAAAGAGGATTTCAGAAAATGTAAAGATATTCCTTGCTGAGACAGGAAAAGGAATATTGTGGGACTGTCCTGTTTCAAGGTTGTGTATGGTGAGATTTTTGGACTTATGTGCAAACATGAGAAGCACAGAATTCTTTATTCTATTTTT